>NW_009717383.1:0-22752 GCF_000703405.1 Apaloderma vittatum | reverse complement strand
AAGTAAGAAATGGAAGCGGCAGGATCGTGTTCGGCAGCTTCATCCCGTGAAGCGGGACTGATGCTTCCTGCGCACCGAGGCCGTGCCGAGAAGCCGCGTGTGATTACGCTGTCGCACTCGATCCGCAATCTGGGGAGTCCCTGACTGGAGTTTCAAAATCGAGCAGTGTAACACAGATACAGCGAGCTCCTGCTCTCCAATGTCGAGATAAGACTTCTTGCATGTAACAAGCTTTTGATTAGCATCCCCTGTACAGTGACTTTTCTTTCCTTTTGAGCTCATTAGATGGTGCTTAAATTGTAGTTAAATATTGCGAATGAAATCCTGCACAGCAGGATACAGGAGTTAGCATGCCTTTTCCACCAGTGCAAATGGCATTTTAAGTTTTTCGACTATCGACTTAATCTGGCTTTTCTAACAGAAGTTTTTTATACTGTTAGAGAACTTTAATACTGTCTTATACACACCTTCTTGCTCTTTAATAGAGCTAGTTCTGGTTGCAAGTTTTGTTTATCTCCCATACATCCCAAGAGACTGAACATGGTAACATCTTTAGAACAAAGGCAAGCTGAAGCAAGGCAGCTAAATGAATTAGAAGATATCATCAAGAGGTTTCTTATATGGATCGTTCCTGAATGGCTTAAGCAAGTACTCTTAGTTGGGATAACATTGCATTTTAATATCATTGGCTGTCACTTTAATATTATCCAGGCCACTTCAACCATAAAAATACACTCTCTCAGTAGTAAATAGTCTGTATTTAAGTGCTCTTGTGAAGTGTAATATCCTTTTTTTTTTGAGTTAATGCTGTCACGGTGTACAGTTAACCAAGGAGAAGATATTTGACAACTGTTGCTTCATACACGTGTACTTAGTCTTAACATGTTTTCTTCATTATGAAAGCAGTCAGTGTGTCTCCTAGAATGTGTTTATCAGATTTTTTGTGAAACATTCTTTATCAGGTTTGTGTCAGATAGCTGCCCACTTTAATGTCCTTTTGTGCTGCCATGACCGTAGGAAATATTTGAAGTGGTTTAAATTTGCTTAATCTAAATATTTTCATTATTTCAGTCCTGTTTCCTGATAAAACAACACATTCTAGACTAGCAGGAGAGATTTCACATAGCAAAATATAGGTGCAGAACTGACTGCCTGGATTAGTTTGACAGATCTTGTATGCTTCTCACTGATTGTCACTCTGAGCCAGGTCAGCAGGATGATGGTAGTCAACATCTGTTGACTGCATAAGCAATCTGGAGGTTTAGCCACAAGGTCCTCCCTGTACTTTGTACTTCTCTCCTCATATGAAATTAACCTTCATGAACACATTTCAGTTAGTTCTGTTACTGTAAAATTGTCTCGCTCTTCCTTTAGAAGGAAAAGAGAAACTTTTACCAGTGTAAAAGTGCTCCTGATACTGTTTCTGGCGGAATTTCAAATGTTTAAATGATTTTCAATCTGACTATTTTATTTCTGAGCACAAGTATCTATCTAATGTTAGTATAAGAATCTTGCACTTGTTGATTTTGTCCTGCAGAACATAAAGGATCCTTTCTTCCTTTTGTCTTTTTCAGAATTTGTGTATACTGTTTTCTTGATTGAGAGTCTAGTCACACCTGTAGGGCTGAGTGACTTTCTTTGCCACCCAAATGTAAGGTCTAGTAGGAGCAGTGGGTCTTAACGACATGGGTTGTTCACTAAAAAAGCTCTGCTAGTTTTTAAGGTGTTGGAGCTAATAGGATGCAGCTGTTATAAAACTCACCAGTTAAGAAACCTGGATGCTGATTAAGGTACTCTTGATGCAAATAGCTAGTGCAAGATATAAAGCACTACTCTTACACTCCTACTAGTTGGCCTGTCCTTTATAAAGGATTAGAAAGAGCCTCCAATCTAAAAGAAAAATGTGCTGCCAGGGAATTCATTTAGGGGTTGCATACAGATGCTTCAGTTAGTGTTGAGATGGGAGTTAAAGTCGTCCTGAGATGCTGCAGATGACCTTCTCATTAAGGGCTGCATCACTTAAATGTGGATGTAGCTTACGTGACAAGGCTCTTGTTCCTCCTGAGCTGCGCTGCCATTTGCTGCGTTGCAGAATGGGTAGTGTGGCAGAATGCAACTGAGCTGCAGGGGTTTGGGCTTCCATTTAAACGGTGTAACGGTTTTAGATGATATTAAATTGCTTGCTGTGTGTTTTACCTCATAGAGGGGAAGTTAGATCTGGTAGTCATTGCTTGGTGTTTTTTATCAAGTGTTTTGGGGTGCCATCTTTCTGCAGTTTCTTCAAATGTGTAGTGATTTGAATCTAGCCAGAATTTCATGGGATACTCTGATTTCTAGGTATAGCGAGATTGAATTCTTTTTAAATGCATATAAGTAAAATAACAATCAACTGTAGAAGATGCGTAGAATTGTAGATGTGTCCCTGTGAAGTCTGGTGTTATGTGGTCGCTGAAATGACCGTGCATATTTCTGTGCACGAGTAGGGGAAGGAAAAAGCAGGGGAGGTAATGAACAACGTGGCAAACATAGATGCCTGTAGTTTCCTGTGGTTTGTGCATGTGGAGCAAAAGTGAGAGATATAAAAGGCTGTCTGTGCTTTTACAGAAGACCTACTGAACTACTTAGAGGACCTCAGTTCTTCAGTTTAGAGTAAATATGTGTATTTGGCTGTAAACTAGTGCAAAGAACAAACAGGTAGAAAACTCTTCTCTAAGGGACTAGAAGGACTGTAGAACTCACATAGATGAAAGTCCAGTAAATACAAACAAGCTCCCTTGATTTATGTTATACTGCTGTTTCTGTGTTTCCTCTCAGGTGTAAACCTAAAAGTTGAAGTATCAGGCTCTGACTTTCTGATGAGGATTAGTTAAATAATTTGGACTCCTCCATTGAGTCAGTGAGGAGAGTGAGACTATGTCATGCACAAGTGGAGTATAGTTCCACACAGTAGTTGACAGAATGTTTCTATACACAAACGTGCTGATTTTTAAATTGGACTTGAACAAGTCACCATAGAAGAGAAGGACCTGCAGGAAGACAGGTTAACCCTTTAGCAGCAGAAGAACGTGGTACCTATGATATTAGGAAAAGGTTAATTATTGCTAGAGGATGAAGTAGCTTAGTGCTAACAGAATATGATTTTTCCAAATGTTCATTAAATATACTTGTTTGTATTTGGACTTTCACGAGCAGAAAGGGGACACTATAGTTTAGCTTGTTGAAAACCATTCAGTTCAAACTTCAATTAAAACAACACCCTAGTAAGTAATCTTATGAAACTTGTGGGAGAAATTGGTCCTGCAGGTCATCTCTACTAACTTAGTATAATTAGTATTCCAATTATTTTATAATCTATAGACGAGTTATCACTGTCTTGCTTAAAACAGTCACTCTTTGAGAATGTGCAATTAAACAACCTGTTTGTTTTGACAGCTTGACTGCGAATACTGATCATGGGGATATCTTACTGGATTATTCAAAGAACCTTATTACAGAAGAAGTCATGAAAATGCTGATGGAACTGGTAACTTCTTAAAAATGTTAAATTAATAAACCAAACTTTTTTAAAGTTAACTTCTACCTACAGCTGATTATTCTAAACTGGAGAGACCATCAGAGTTAAGACATCTGTTTACCAATCATGGCATTGTTCAAAGTCTTGCATTGCTCTTTCCGCCAAGGTACGAGGCTATTTTCAATGTGCAGATTTATTTCTTGTGCTCACTGAAAAGATTTTTCTCTTAACTGACCAGCTGGCACATGGCACTGTTACTGAGGTCTGCAGTAAAATAAGAGATTCATATGAAGCTGTAAGACAAGGTTATGCCCTCTATACTTGCAGTTGCAATAGTACTTCATGTTACGCAATATTAGTTTTGAAATTCATTTGCACTTGGTTATATTTTTTTTGTCATTAACTGCAAATTAGTATGGTTTGCATATTCACAACCATTCCTGACCTAGTGGTTCAGTCAAAGGCTTAGACCAGATAAGACACAAGTTTTTGAAAAGCAAAGAACCGAGAAAATAGCCATAGCAAAATTATTCTTGTTACTCTTCAGATTAAAAAAAATAAAATAAAATTCTGAGCTGGTATAAAGGATAGTTAATGAATTCTGCAGCAGTATGACAAGATGAAACTAAGGTGGTTTCATTGTATCTTGGTCAGTCAGTACCTGTTACTGTGTAACCTCTTAAAGAAACAAACAGACTGCATAAATTCTTGCTTTAAAATAGGATAAAAATTTAAACTGGGGTCTAGTGGATCTTTTAATCTAATATTGTAATTTTTGTTTCACTGTTTTATGTAGTAGATGTTCACACTCTAATGTAGCTGGACCTTTGTAGTGCATGTTGACTTCCTTTAAGAGGAATCTATTTTTGCATTTCTCAGGCAAAGTCAAGGGGTGTGGAAAGTGCCAGAGAGCGCATGTTCAGTGGAGAGAAGATCAACTTCACTGAGGTAAGGCTATTTCTGTCCATGGTGTGTTCTTCTCAGTTGTGCCTGTATATATGGATGTTCATGCATCTGTGTAAGAGAAAAGTCCTGGAAAAGGTTACTCTAACTGCTACTCTGAAATGCTGAAGGGTTGTGATGTTGGCTGCACTGATCACGTGAAATTTTTACGTTTCTGACAAAAGGACAGAACAAAAGGTGTGTGATTAAAGCTATTCAATCCTCCCTTCAACATACATCTTAATTTCTTTAAATTTTTTTTTTTCAAAGACAATTTGGTATATTTTTCTCGTCTTTCTGCTTTTGTAGATAGGAAGATGAGTTAGATCTTGCAAAGCGCATGGAGCAGAGTATTGTGTTTCAAGTATCCCTTATGTTTTTGCCTAATGTCAGTGTTCATAAAGCTTAGTAAACTGCCTAGAAAGTTTTAGTGAGAGTTGTGCAAGACTTTCTGCTGTGGGTTGCTGATGTTACTTGTGGGTATGTTTAACAGTTATAAACACTTTTGGGAAATTAGCCACCTATTTTGGTTAGAGGATGAGTATCTTCCTCTCTTGCAGATCTGAAGGTTCTACTTATGGCTAAATCTTCACCAAAGCACAAACAACTGTGTGTTTTTCTGAAATTTAAAATAGGATGAAAACTGGAAACTCGACAGTGTAATGTGATTTATTAGTATGCCTTAAATAACTTGGTTATTGACTGTTCAGCTGTTGCACAAGCTCTTTGCTTGTGCAGTTCAGCAGTTGGACATTGTGTTATTTGTAAATTCTTTATGTCCATAAAAAACGCGTGGACAGAAACAGATAAAGCTTTGCTGGAGAAATGGTTTCTCTTCCTTCTATATTAAAGCCTTCAGTTCATACATGTAATTTTAGCTAGTGAAGAAAGGAAGCAGGAAAATAAGTTTTAAATCTACATGGAGGATTGCTTTCAGACATTGCCCCTCACTAACCTCGTGAAATATGAATTACTGCAGGGTTTCTGACCATATATTACGGAGTTACTCATTACTGTTTACATGAGAGCAAATGTAGCAGCTGAAGTGGTCTCAGAAGGGTGCCATTTTCACAGGAGGCAGTTATATACAATATCAAACAATTATGTGTTTGGCTTCTATTTTGCTCCTGTCTTGATATGGCTACTTTATATAGCAATTACCTGCATGCTGAGTGTAGAAACATGTTTTTAATTATCAGGCTGTTTCTTGTTTACAGTCAGAAGTTGTCCTGGAAATATTTGGTTTGTTTAATTTTATCTGTTTGTGTAGAATAGCAAATCAAGTTGGTTTGTCTTTGGAATATATGCGTGTGGACAATTAAATGGTCATGAGACCTTAAACCTGTGTGCTGTCAAACAGCATGACTGAATAAACCTGAAGCAGTAAGACAGAAGGGAGCTCCTTAATGGCAAGAACTGACTTGTCCACTACTCTAGCTCTGATTTAGAACATTTCTTAGGTGTTTGTCTTAACTATTTAAGACTTGTTTGTATTTGGTGCTGTAGGCGTTGGCTGCATGGTTTGTGCTTGTGCTGAGATTTTTTTATAGTGCACTCAAGTGTGTCATTGCCAGGTGTTTGTCCCAGATGAGTTAAAACTTGCAGCTTGATACAGCACAAAGACAGTGCATTAAGAGGTAACACATATCTGACAACTTATTTTGGAAACAATCTTCATAGCCCACCCAATATTTAGAAAATACTTCAGTTTAACAGCAGCTGTCAGGTCAAATACGTATGCTTCGCTTGGTCAAGACGAAGGTTCTTTCAGGCTTGACAGTGAGCAGTGTTTACAATAGAATACCATTCTATGTCTCAGTGTTGCAAAAAAAAAAAAAAAAATGGCCTCTGCTCACCTCAAACTTAAGTGAGTACACTTTTGATAATTAGCAACTGAAAGACCTTTTCCATATCCAAGTCAGTAACCTCAAACTCGGTGATTTTTTTGAATTAGCACTTGGTATTTAAATCATAACTTGGCAGTTCTTATTGTCTGTGTTGTCTTTGTCTCACAATGCCTGTCATTGTAGCAAGGAACAATGAGGTAGAGCAGACAAATTTTTTAATTTGTTCATTAGTATTGACTAACTCCTTCATTCTAGATTAAAGCTGTTAAGCTCCTGAACAGACAAATCACAGGCCAGATCTCCGTGCTTTGACTTGTATATAACTGTGGAGAATTAATATAACATGGTGCATGCTAACAGATTTCTTTTCTCACAACTACCACCTACATATCTGGTGTGCGGAGTTCAGAGAGCATTTAACTGGGGGCAGTGGATAGAATGGAGCTGTTGTATTCCTTTTTTGTCAAATGTTTAAATACATTTTTCCCTTCCTGTAGGACTATTTGGGATAATTGAGAAAATGCCAGAGAAATAACTTTGGCTGCTTGTTATAATCAATTTTCTGTATTGTCATTAATAGGAAATAACTTCATCCTTGTATACTTGAAGCATGCCAGAGTAGTTAAGATCACTGAGGACTGAATATTGCTGAGTTCTCAATCTCAATAATTGAATGCTTTTCAAGGGATTTTGAACTTTCTTTTCAAAGTAATTTGCTGTGTTTAGTTTGCATATTATGTGCTTTTGTAAGCCCTCTGTGCTGATTCAGTGAACTGAGAGGGTGATTTAGATAGCTGGTGATCAGTATGTTTATATAGGCCTACACAAACTACTATTCTACTAATTCCAAATAATCTGAAGGATTTTTAAGTCTTGAAGACTTCACTACCTTGTGATTAAGGCACACGAGACCCCTGTGTGTAATTTGGAAATGACTCATCAGGATTTTTCCCTTGTTTCAGAATCGAGCTGTGCTTCATATTGCTCTGAGAAATCGTTCCAATGTGCCAATACTTGTAGATGGGAAAGATGTTGTTCCAGAAGTAAATAAAGTGTTGGACAAAATGAAACACTTCTGCCAGGTATGAAGTACCACCATAGCTTATTTTTCATACACTTGCTCTATATCCAGCCAGGTTTTTACACATGTATTGTGAAGCACTGATTGTAGGCTGGTTCACATGAATTATTGCGCCCTTGTTTGAAGTTTATAATAGTTCTGGCTCCAGTGTGGTGTTGGAGCTGTCTTTAGTATGATTCATTTTTCCTTCTGTTCCCAGTTGAGTTTTTTTTAATGGGCTCTCTAGGTCTTGCTCCGTTAGCAGTAATTTTGCATTTACTTCAGAAGTCTTCTAAATCATTCAAATATTGCCTTATTTCTTTTTGTTAATTTTTCAATTACTTTATCAAGTAGAAACTGCCTCTTAAAATTTGTGTAAGATCAGGAGAGGTGTAGAAGCTCCCAGCTCGCTTGCAATTTGATTATGCTCTACTTAAATAGTTTCTTAATGAACTTCTGAGTTTAGGTCAGATTCCTGTATGAGTCTATTCCATTTGCAGCTTTAGCAGCATGAAAGTTTGTGGGGTTTTTTTTCTTCCCTAGTTATATACAGCAGTTAACCATTTTCTTCAAATCACATTAATTATTCTTTAATTCTGTACATCTTTAAAATGTAGGCATCTCTCAGACCAGTTTAGGAAGTGCTCTGAAGAACTTTATAGAGCACTCTAACAGAGTCAAATTTATGTATGATAAAACTAATTGGTAGAAGCTCACCAAATAGATTTAGTTCATTTTAAACATGGCTTTGAGGAACTGGACCTACTTGGCTGCTATTGTGAGTCTTATCCAGGTGGTTGTGGCCAGTATCACTGCCCACTTGTACTTTTTAACCTATACAAAATGAGACTGGATTACGTCCAGTTCCTAATGGATAAATGCCAAAACCACAATAACTGACAGGAATTGCTCTGAATTTGGTAGTTTCTTCAGATAATGTAAGAATTGAATGGCCATGGAAATTCAATGGTCTGTTTTCTGCTGTAGAGTTTTTAGCTGATTAAGATTTGTAGTGCAAAACAAGAGTTTTCACTGGTGCCAGCCTCTTTTATTGCCATATTCACAGAGCCTGTGAATATTACTTTCCATGTAGATGCATCTTCTCTGCAAAATAAAAATTGTGTGAAGCAGTTTCTTTGAGAAGATTAAGATGCTTGTTTCAGTTGACTCAAATGGGTTTTTAAAACTATGGCAACATCATCTACAGGCTGCAGGAATGTTGTGTGCTAACAATGGATTTTTGCATTTGGAAAGACAAAAAGCTTTGATTTAAACATCTGTAGTCAAGGTGAGCAACTATCAGCATAACCAGGTGACTTGTAGAAAAATTGCTTTATTTTATGTAGAAGTATGCATGATACTAGAAAGATTCCTTTTGTGATCAGAATAAATCTAATGCATAGGTAGTACAACACTGGACAAAATTCAATGCAGTGTTTGGATATTACTTAATCATTGTAATTTTGTTTGTCAGAACTCTCAGTGACTCCTAAGAGCAAGAATAGAGCAAAAATGTGTGCTATGTGCTGTTAAGGTGAGGCCCAGAAATCTTAACGCAAAACATACATGCAGTAGAAAAGCTTCTTGAATGTTTGGTTTGCCAATAAATCTCTTATCTCCATGGCTTTATTCGTATTTTAATGTCTTCCAGTTTAGTTAGGGAAGTTGCTTCTAATTAGAAGCTTAAAGAACCACTTCAGGTTCCGTTGTGTTGCAAATAGTTTAATGCCCAAGATTTCTTCATTTTTAGCTTCATTTCTCTTGCTTTTGCCAACACACTGCTGTAAATGTTCTATCAGTCCACAGAGAATGAGAGCTTGATCTTGCAGTGTTTTTTAAATATGTGCATTAGACTTCTGTCACTTCATTAAGTGTCATTTTAGACATAACCAGATGTCTAGCTAAGGAGGTAGCTTTGAATGTATGCTTTAAAGTCCAGAAGCTCAAAAGTTCTTTGGAGACTTTCTACTTCAACGCTTGAAAACAGAGCCTCTTTCCAGTGTTAGAATGGTTAACTTTAGTGTAAGTATAAAATTGTCTCTTTTTTTTTTCCCCACAGAGAGTTCGTAGCGGTGAATGGAAAGGCTACACTGGAAAGGCAATCACTGACGTGGTCAATATTGGGATTGGTGGCTCTGACTTGGTAAGCTGCTGACTTGTAAACACATTTCACATCTTTTTGCATGTGTGCATGCTTAAAATGAAGGTGAAATCTAATTGTTGCTTCTGTCCAGGGCCCTCTGATGGTAACTGAAGCCCTGAAACCATATTCTAAGGGAGGCCCTCGTGTTTGGTTTGTTTCCAACATTGATGGTACTCATATAGCCAAAACCCTGGCTGAGCTTAAACCAGACACTACGCTCTTCATCATTGCATCAAAGGTATGTCTAGTACAAGCACTGCGCTGTGACTTTCTGTAACGGTAAAAGGTTTGGTCAGAGTGAAGATCTGTCCACAGGAAGGTCTAGGTTGGGTGCTTCTGGTGTGTACTATTTCTAAACAGGCCTGCTGTGATTGATCCTAAACTTGCAGGACAAGCTTGTGTTGCTGCTGAAATACTTAGGGATCTGGAAGTCGAGTGCTGAAAGTTACTTAATCTAAACGAGTAAGACACATGAGCAATGAAATTCAAGATCTTCTTGTTTCATTTCTTTAAATACAGTGTTATTTAAGTGTTCTGTTTTTTGCATTAATGCTTTGCATTGAATTGCATGTAGTTTGGGAATCTTAATTTTGTTTTAAGGTAGTGACAAAATATCTTCATGTAAACTTAAATGCCAAGGTCCTTGAGTACTGCAAGTACTAAGTTTCATTACTTACAAAGAAGATAGTCTGCTGGTGGCTTATGACACATTTATGAATACAGATTTAATAGCTGCCTTTTTTTGAAGTCTTGCCTTGCTAATAACTTCCTCTGTAAACATAATTGCTAGCTGCCATCTTCCTTTGAGGAATGCTTCTGTCTGAGCAGAGGAAACTGGTGAAGACCAGCTTTGTAGTTATGTAACTTGGGTTGCCTTCATTTGTAAAGCACAGTAGAACCTTTTTGCTGTTGAAGACAATCTACAACAAATGAACATGTGTGTAATGCTGGCCATGCTCTGTGGTGGTGCTCATTATCTCATCTTGGCAATACTGCAGCAGGGCAGTAACTTATGGAATAATAAGGAAAACTTCACAAAGTAGTACTAATGGTTACTTTGAATAATTGAGTTCAAGGATCACGGTTCAAAGGCTTAGAAGACTGCCAAATTGAAAGAGTAGTGCTTCAATTTGTTTGCCAGACTGTAGTTAGATAATTGGATATATTTGGAAGAGGATGAATGGCATTTTCTTGTTTTCCATAACAGACTTGTGTTTCGTAATGAAATATTTCTGGAGATGGATGGGAGTAGGTTGAATCTAGTGTTCACCCTTAAAGCTAAATTTTGATGGTTGAGTAAATCAGAATGGTTGTAGATTTTTGCAAAACTGCATGACTGAACTTCTGTGCACACTTCATGAAGCAGGGAAATGCTTTTCCTCTAATCAGCAGAACAAAATTATGACAAGAGCCTTAGCATAAGCAACCCACATGATAAAACAGAAGTTGAAGAACAAGAGTACAATCCAGATAGCTTATCCTGTGTTGCTCAGTTAGTTCTTTTTTAGTTGAGTGGTAAAACTTCATATTTAGTGGAAGACTAAAGCAGAAAACTTTAGTCTCAAGTTTGGGAGGAAATGGGAAGCAATTATTCCAATTCCACATATGTTCTAGTTTAAAACTAGATAGGTAAATCTAGCAACACTGGTCTTTACTGGATTGATAAGCTTGCTTTTTTGCTGGAATCTGGTGGCAGCTATTCCAAATGTCTAGGATCGTTCTGCTCTCGTTATCTGGAATGTGTGGTTTTAGCAGCCTATACTTGTTTCAGCTTTAAGTACAGTATTTTACATACTTCCTTGTTTTCTAATGTGTAGACTTTCACCACCCAAGAAACTATTACCAATGCAGAAACAGCCAAAGAGTGGTTCTTGCACGCAGCTAATGATGTAAGTCTAATGTTTTGGGGTTACGTAACGGCATGCAACAGCTTTTTTGTTGTGCAGTTTCTCCCTGGTCATTCCATGTGCTTTTGGAGCAGAGCCAATAGCTGCCTAAACATAGACTTGTATAGCTCAGCAAATGCTGGACATATACAATAGTTAATGACAGTCTATTATTTCCAGTCGAAGTGATAAAACCACTAGTTTTGGTTTCTAAATGGTTGTCATGCATTTTTCCTCCAAATCCTGCATGTTAAGTAATAGTGTGTAGCATTTGTCTTAGAGGTGGCCAATAACTGGACAGAACATCTGATATCAAAATCCAAGAATATGGTGTCTATGTGGCATTACCTTTCAATTCTTGCAAATATTTAAAACTAGAAATGGAGCGATGGTTGGAAAGATATATGGACACTTATGACAGATGGCTGTGCTATGAATAGAAACTGCTTGGCTCATTGTCTCCTATTTCCAACCCTTAAAAGAGAAAAGCAGATACTGCCTGCTCAGGTAATGAAGATGGTCTTTGACCTGTTCTAGTCAGGGTGTCTGCACTTAGTTTGAAGCTGGGCTTTGAAGTTCCTCATGATACTGTTGCAGACAACTCATCTTTTTTCACCAGAACACTTACTGAAAGACCAAAGTCTGAATCTGGAGCTTGAAATTTATCAGTAATTCCAGTTGTCTTAATCTTTTTGACCCTAGCTGGAAGGGTAGTGCATGTACAACAAACTCTATCTGCTCCAAAATGGTGGTAGCGATGTTCCAGACTGGTAACATACTCTTAAGGAAATAGTGTGCTGCTCTGACAGTGACTGCTTCCAGAGGGCTTCATGAGAATATTAGCAGATTGTGGTCTTTGGACAAGCATGCTGACAAATCCTGCACTGAATATGGTGATTTCAGGATGATAATGCAGAAATAACTGATGATAGACAACAGTATTTTGTGTAAGTGTAAATTGTAGCAGATGAACTTTATGACCAGAAATTAAAACAGTTAACATCCTCATCTAACAGTCTGTTTCTTTTTATTAAGCCTTCAGCTGTGGCTAAGCATTTTGTTGCCTTGTCTACCAATGGTGTAAGTATAACAAATCTCTTTTTTTTCTATGTGCTCTTAATATGGCCTCATTTTAAAATCCAGTCAGAAGCCTGTCTTTCAAGATACCATTACCTGAATACCAATAGTTAACCACCTTCTTGAAAGGAAGTGTATTTTTTAATTCTACTAAAAATAAGTGAAATGCTTCTAGAATAATGAGCTCTATCAAAATTGAACCTTTATTATAGATTTATACTTTTTTCTGTTAGAGCTTTAATCAAGAGCTGAAATCAAGATCTCTTATACTTGAAATGACTACCCTGTTACTGGGTGTTACCTGTAATTGGTTAAGTACATGAATGCAGTTTATGTAAACAAATACTACTCTTCTAGACTCCTCAAATAAGTGCTGAAGTGCTGAAGTGATCTGTAGCGTATGTTTAAGCATAGTGTATGCTGATGTGTTTTGTGCACAAGTTATGTAGTCGAAGGACCAGTAGCAATTAAAAAAGACTGCATAATTGAGAAGCTGTTGGGTACTGTGGTGTGAAGTTCTTTTCTTCCATTCTGGTTCTGTTAAATGCATACTGAATGTCAGTCCAACTCCTAATTATGTTGCCCCTCAGATTGGTCAGAAAATATATGTCATTGATTGTATTTGAGGCTACTGAACAGTGGTGGGGATCTATGGAAATGAAGGTGTACTTTTTCTATGAAGGATGCTATGTGTTTCTAAAACAGGATCTAAATGGAGAATCGTGTATATAATAAGTACCCAACATGTATTTTTTTATTTTTTAGACATAAAGTGCTTTTAAGAATGTTTAGTTTACTTACAGTGGTCTTACATGTTTTTTTCCTTCTAGCCTAAAGTTAAAGACTTTGGAATTGACCCAGAGAACATGTTTGAGTTTTGGGATGTAAGTAAATGTCTAATGTGTGGTAGCTGTTAACTGTAAGAATAATCTAACTTGCTTCAGAAAATGTGAACTAGATGTTGGGGAAACTGCCAAACCACCTAAATTATAGTAGTTGCATTCTTTATACTGAAATTTAAACTCATAACTAAAGGCAAAATGAGAACATGTCAGGCAAGTAGAGCAGTCTTGTCTCCATTAAAACACTGCAGTCCTAGGTTTGAAGAACTCTTCTATATTCTTGGCTGTCTAATCAGCTGTTGTGTAACAGGAGATACAAGTTTTAGCTTATTCCTCTGTGTAAGTAGTTATTATAAGCTGTGACATTTGACTGTTGGGGTCTACTGTATATAATCTAGGCCTGTAAAGGTCAAACATCAGAAATGGGAACCTAATTTGATATTTTATAGCAGATGCATATTTCAAATGTACTGCCCTTAGTCTTGGCCCTTGCACTTAATCAGAAACAGGTTGGTTTATGTCTTATTGACTATGTGCCTGACAAACTAGATTTTAAAGCTACTGTTTAGTAATTAGCTAGGGCGTTATTTTTCCCTAGACTATCATAATCTTGCTGAAGTAGGCTTTACCTACAGAGGAGTAATACTATGAAAGCAGCTAATAAAAGCTGCACATCTAGTGTTGGGAAGTGAACTGGAATCATCAAGGGATCTACTTCAAAAGATGCTATAATTTGGACAAGTAGGATAACTCTGAAGTTTCAGAAAATGCATAACTAAAGATGCAGCACGGGGCTGTAGTAAGATGCAGGATCCCTTGACCATGTCACATAATGTAGTGAATTATCACCGGAAAGCATATTCTTTTTGCTGAAAACAGTCTAAACACATGTATACTGCTATTTCCTAATAGTTTGAATAACCTTGAATTTAAAAAGCTCTGCACTTCTGTCTAAACCAATCTCTTGTTTTCAGTGGGTTGGTGGCCGCTACTCTCTGTGGTCTGCCATCGGTCTCTCCATTGCCCTGCATATTGGTAGGTATTCCTGTGATGTAAAAATGTCAAGAATTAGTTTGTTTGCTGCAGGATTATAATTGTGGAGTGCATTAAAAGTGGATTGTTGATCAATTTTGGGCAAATACTACTTTACCCAACCTACTCTGGGTGGTTGGGTGTTTTCACTAAAGAATAATCTGCAAATGCAACAGACGTGCTGAGGTTTTAGTACTGTATATGCAGTTTTGGAAATTACCCTTACTTAGGTACAAACAGTCAGATTGCATCTCTTAGTCACTTGTATAGTCAAAAGTGCCTAATTTATGTAAAGGCCTGTCAGTGTTGAAAATCAGACCTTGCAACTGACATTTATACACTATTTAAGAGTAGAGTATTTAGTCTGAGTATATGCACACTAAACATCAAAGTCCCATATCTCCAGTTCTGCGTGTGAGCTCTTTAGCATTGATAACTATCTTTCTTCCATTACTTTGTTTCGTCCCCAGTACTTATTCTTCTAGGCTATGAAGCCTGATGGGATATGATACAACCTGATACAGGAATGCTGCTTCTATCTGCAGTTGATTGTGAGCAAACAGACCCTCAAAATTGATCCCCACCCAGTTGTTGTGTTGTTATGGGCTAGCATTTCTGATGCAGATCTCAAATGCAGGTGGAGAGTACACAATTAATGTGAAAGAGCTCTAAGAATTGGTGAGTGGGCTGTTCAGCAGCCTTGCAGTTGTTTCCCTCATCAATTATTTCAGATACTTAAAGTGGGAAACCATTATGTCATTTATTTTTCTAAATAGAAGCTAGAATTCCTTAGACTGAGGTTAGAAGAAAAACCTTGGGTTTGGTGATTTTGGAATGATATGAATAGGAGTTGTCATGTGTAGAAAAACCTATGTGAACAGTCAGGCACTTATTGTTTTGTCTGCAATAAACTGTTCATCTCTGCTGTCAGACAGATTTGATGCTGACTGCTGACATGCCAGTCTATCTGCACTACTTGTTCTTACCTTCTTCATCTCCTGAAGTTGGCTTCTAACCATAGGTAGAGCATCTGCTTTGATTGCTGAATGCATCACTACATTTTTCCATGTAAGAGTCAGGCTTTCTGGCTTTGCTGGAAAGGATGGTGCTGGTTAAACTACTCATTAGTGAAAATAAATGGTGATTTAAAAGCCTTCATTATAGAGTAAGTCAAAAAATGGGTGAATTGTTAAGGAAACAGAGTCTTTTATTTGAGAAAACCATACTGCAGTTGTTTCTTTTCAGGCCATCACAGAAATTCCTGCTGCACTAGCCTTGCCTTCTTTTGGGGGGGATGTTTCTCCCACTGTGGCTGTGAAGTGACTTAAGTTCTTCAAAATTGCTGAAAACTATGTAGCCTTTAATAGAGAGCCTGGTTTTATTGCCTCTGTTTTCCTTCTAGTTGTTCATTTTGCTTCAGCGGGGTTTTTAAGCCAAGGTTTTTGAAGCTGGACTTGCTCTGAAGTCCAGGCTTTAATCATAACTTAATAGATCTGGCTTATGGGATGCAAATTTCAGAAAAAATCAAAGTGCAACTTTAAATTTAATTAGCAGTTGGGAGCATTGCTGCATACAAGGGATCTCAGCTGTTTTGTCTCTACAAGAAAAAACAAATTTGAGTTGTAATAGTAAGTATGAACTAACTCTTTCTATTGTTAGGTTTTGACAACTTTGAGAGCCTGCTTGCAGGAGCCCACTGGATGGTGAGTGTGGGATGCCTATTTCTGATTTCCCCCTAAGAGTTAAGATAACTGAAGGCAGGTTGGCTTCTAAAGTTCATCTCCCTGTCTCCTCTCAGTGCTTCTAAAACAACTGTGCTTGGGAAGCTCTCCCTAGATTAAAACAATAAAATCAATTTAAGAACTGGAATGGATGACAGTTGCTTTATCAAAAGTGTAATTTTCCTGTGTCACATAGGATAATCACTTCCACACTGCCCCACTGGAGAAGAACTTGCCTGTTCTGTTGGCCATGCTGGGGGTCTGGTACATAAACTGCTATGGATGTGAAACCCACGCCCTCCTGCCTTATGACCAATACATGCACCGCTTTGCCGCCTACTTCCAGCAGGTAAGGCTCAGACAGAATAAAAGTTTCAAGGAGCAGATATGTCAGTATGCTTCTGTCCTGGTTCTAGAACCTGAATGCATGTTTCTAGGTTAAAACTGCAATCACTGAAATTCATGCCATCAAGGGCCTAAATAGGCTACTACCAAGATTGATATCAGCTTATTTGCTTAGTTAGTTGAGAAGTTTTTCTCCTTAGACCTCCATTATATTGATGTCCATAAATTAAAAGCAGCTGTATCCCTGATACTTACAACATTTCTAGAAGTGAGCAGCACTCATCATAGCTGAAGTACATATAGAAATTTGTACTAATACTGTGTGGTTCTGTAAGAAAGGTTATCCTGCCCTTTCCTTTTATTTAGGGTGATATGGAATCTAATGGCAAATACATAACCAAGAAAGGCTCTCGTGTGGACTACAGTACTGGCCCTATTGTGTGGGGAGAACCTGGCACCAATGGGCAGCATGCTTTTTACCAGCTCATTCATCAAGGTAAACTGAAACTACTCAAGAATTAAATTCTATTTCAGAGTTAAATTCTGAGTGGCTATGAAGCTGCAAGAGTCTGTAGAACTGACACTGGTTTAGAGGCTGGACTCTTATCTAACCTAGCATCCATTGCTGTGGTGGTTTTTTTAGTGGCTTTTGAAGGTTACAAGGTGTGGGGTTTAACTCCTACTGTAAGGAAAGTCAGTTATAGCTGAAAGTATTCAGCTGCATTGTCACTTCTCCCTGCTGTTAATAATAAAGAGGGGAAAAAAGCTTTTAAAGAGCTTTTTAAACTGTCCAGAGTCTTCCAATAACTCTGAAAGTGAGAATTAAAGATTTTTTTTTTTTCTAAGACTTTCCTGTTGCAGGATTATTAACATGGCTTTTCTTATAGGAACTCGCATGATTCCCTGTGACTTTCTGATCCCAGTCCAGACTCAGCACCCAATCAGAAATGGATTGCATCACAAGGTACCAAGTTCTCTGTCAGGGCACCTGTATTGTCTTGCAGCTGAAGGCATTGAAGCTTGCTCAATATTGCAGTGTGTGAGATTAGGCTAGAAAAATATTTAAATTATAATTGCTTATTATATGTAATGTAATTTTTAGTTCAGTGGTATTTTTGTTCTTTTAGAAATTGCAGCCATAGTCCTTGAGGCAGATCAGTAATGTGGTGGTGTGTTGGCTTACTGAAGCTGAAACTTTGGAGAGAAAATTTCTTGTAGGAATTGTAGAGAATGTAATAAGTGCAAATTCTCAGAGATGATAAGCCTCAGAGATGCTGTTGCAAGTCTTAAACTGTAGGACGAAATTTATGTATACTAGCACAGCTAGAGTGATAGCCTTCTATACATAGATATCTTTTTAACTAGTCTATTTTTGTTTAATATATTATCCAGCTAAGAGTTTTCAATGAAACATGTCTAACAATTTTAAGTTCCATAGATGGAAACATGTTCAGATTACTACTTTTTACATACTTGAGGAAAAAGCATGCTTCCTCACTAAACTTCATCTTGTCATGGTTTCAGATTACAAATGCTATTTAACTTGTGTAGCAGTGACTTTTTTTGTCAAGCAACACCAAGTGCATGTGAAAGTGAACATGACTGTGCAAAAGAAGGGGAAAAAAGGTTTCATTTGACTGTAGATATAACAATTTATCTTCAGTGTAATGGGTAGGACAAAACAAATTTGTAAGCTAGCATTAGGCAGGGAATAGAAAAGTAAAAACACTGTATTGGTAAGGATTGGTATATAATATGCTGTGGGGGTTTTCCTTCATGTAGATTAAGTACATCTTAGTTGGTTACCTCTGACTAATCTTTGCACCTGACTTTCCATGCATATGGTGTAGCATGGGATGAAAGCCTCGATTATACTGGGTGAAAGGGGTGGGCAAGATCCTGGCTGCTTTGTTCTAAGTGGGAGGCTTGCTGTCAGCGTCAGTAGGGGCAGGATTCTGTGAAACAGTCCTGGTTGTCTTTGGATACATGCCCTATTAAAATAGGAATCAAGTCTCCTGGCACTTGGAGTAAAAAATCAATAGCAGGCATTATACAGCTAAAACTACTGCACTTCTTATTGCCACAGTGTTAAAAGCAAGAGTTGTAACTCTAGACTAGGTCTTGGTTTAGGTTCAAGCACTAGGTATCACTATTCCATGTAAGGAAATGGTAGCTTTAATTGTTTATTTCTACCTACTAGATCCTTTTGGCCAACTTCCTTGCTCAGACTGAGGCCTTGATGAAAGGAAAGACTGCTGATGAAGCTCGTAAGGAACTTCAAGCGGCAGGGCTGAGCGGAGATGCTCTGGAGAAGCTCCTTCCGCATAAGGTGACCAGGCTTTGGCCCGAGACGGCTCGCTTCTAGCTGCTGCGGTGGTTGGTGCGGGCGGTGCGTGCTGGGCTGCATGTGGAGTTTGTTAATGGCGCAGTGCCCTCCGGTGGCTGTCAAGTGCCACTGTCTGACGGCTGTGGAGGTTGTGTTAACGGCTTCTACCTTGTCAGGTCTTGTGGTCTGTGAGCAGCACTTCTGCTAAAGCATGCTGGTCTGGAAGCATTTTGAGGCATTGCAGAAAAGATGACCCATCTCATCACTGCCCCAGGGACAGGGACTTGTATTTTACTCCCTGTAGCCCAGAGTATCCCTTAATGGGGCTTGGAGATAACATTTTGCTGTTGTGTTTGTAATCATGAATATGATAAAATTTTATGATTGGAGTTGTTAGCCTTTAAAGCTTTCAGGAGTTTTTATTTGTTGCTAATACAAATGGTCAGCTGTGGGCTATAAGGAAAATATAAACTGCAAGTGTTTGATACAAGTTTTACAACATACTAGATAACAATGTAAATCTTGTTTTGAAAGGTCTTTGAGGGAAACCGACCAACGAATTCCATTGTGTTTACAAAACTCAACCCCTTCACTCTGGGAGCCATCATTGGTAAGTAAATAGATTTCTCAGCTGTGAATGCTTATTGAGATTTTTCTGGTAAAGCTTATTGATAAATCTCTTTCTGCTTATAGCCATGTATGAGCACAAGATATTTGTTCAAGGAGTTGTCTGGGATATTAACAGTTATGACCAGTGGGGGTAAGTCTGTTTCTTGTATGCTTATTGACTGTGATATTCTTTAATATGTCATGACTTAGAGGAAAGAGAATGAAAGAAGTTACACTTAGAGCAAATGATTGTAGGATAGTTTTAAATGAAAACAGATCTGGGGATAAGTCACCACATATCCTTGTTCAGCTGTGCATAATGACTTTGTAGATAACAGCTTTAACTAAGGACCTTCATTTAGTTTGGTTTGTATTTTTAAAAAAATAATGTACGAACTTTAAATGCAGAAAAGAGGCAGTAATAAGTCAAGCAGGCTCAACACATGCTCTGAGAATTAGAAAGGGACAATAATTTCCCTTCATAAAAGGGAAAAAAAAACTTATAGAAACATTTAGTAGGCAGTTTGAATGGCATCTGTTAAGCACAAGACTGATGACCTCTTAATTATCCTATACTGGAGATACAAGAACAATCTTGGCAGATGCCTTCATATATAGGCCCCCAGATCTCCCATGGGCTGCGCCTGTGACCGAGGTTCATGGTAGAGCTCCATAAGGAGAAAAACAGCTTTGTAAGGAGTTTGTCACTTAATAATTGAAGACTTAATCAAGAGCTAATCGTGGTTTTTAATCTGTAGTAATACTAACTGTACAACATACTGTATGAAGACTTATGCAGGAGAAAGATTGGGAAATGAGTAAGATTTTTCAGGTGAAACCTTGCCTGTGCTGTGGGAGGGTGTTTTGAAGAGCAAGTTTGCTCTCCAGGCCTAGCAGCTTACACTAAGCTTTCTTCTTAAATGCTTTAGGGATAGGTCTCTGTATGTGTTTTCCTAGAGCTACCACAGCAAGTTAAGTGAAATGTTGTAGTAGAAACTGAAAATTAAAGACTGCCTTTTGATAAACTGATTTCTGCTCTAAATTCTGAAATCAGGAGTGGGATAGCCATAAGTACAGCTTTCACTGCAACATATCAAACTCTAGAATGGTATCCAAAACTAACTGTGGAATGTAGTGATGCTGTAGGACCAGCCTGGTTTCTTGCAGCTGTTAGAATATCCTGTCTTCTTACCCTCTGTGACTAACTCGTGGCTAGCCTGCTGTAGTGTTGGGGAGGGCTGCCAGGCCTGGAGTTCAGCTGTTGATTGTCTTGGTGCTACAAAACAGTGTTCTGAGTTCATGTGTTGAATAGTGAAAGTAGCAACCCAAGTGCATTCTGCATTTGAGTAGACTGCATAGCACGAATGAGTACTGAAGGAGAAAAGATTCGATTAACTTTTAAAACAAAACTTTCTTTAGGTGTCATGTAATCTGAGATATGTCTGTTCAGCTAAGCAGCTGTGAGAACTCCAGTTGTTCGTGAATGGCACTGAGTTGCAAAGTATCAACTTTGTCAGTAATTTATGAAGGGAAAATAGTGTTCACTGTCAAGTTACTTTTTACTGGCACTTATTTTTAATGTCAATGGCTTATAGTAAATACTGTGAGTTAGTACTAATGTTTTTCTTTCTTCTCCTGCTTTTATAAATGCAGGGTTGAGCTTGGAAAACAACTTGCCAAGAAAATTGAGCCTGAACTGGAGTCAGATGCACCAGTGACATCTCATGATAGCTCAACAAATGGGCTCATCAATTTCATCAAAAAACACAGAGCCTGAAATGCAAGATTGGGAGGACATCGACAATCCAGTCTAACCACAGAATACTCAAATCTGTTGTAGCTGTGCTTTTTTTAGCCACTTCTAACAAAAATAGCACTTTACAGACGTAGCTTCTTCACTTGTTGCAGTTAATCTTGTTGCGTCAAGTGTTACAAATGAAAACTAGTTTTGTGAAACCCAGAGATTGTATAGTTGCTTTCTATTTTTGTGGCCGTTAATCTGTAAAGTGCAGCTGGTATGTTCCTTGGTTCTTATCCCTCAACTTCCTTAAAGATGATCACATAATGATGTTAGAAAATAAAAGGTATGATGGACGAGTAAAACTTCTTCACTCTATCTTTAAACTGCAGACCTAGTAACATTTGCCTCACTCACTGTGTAAGATCCTCTGAAGCCAAGAAAACTAACTTCTGTCTTTTTGGACTGGTTCTGCTGTAAGCTGGAAACTAGAATGTGTTCAGAGAAACAAATCTACAGCTGTACATTGCTCGGATTGCATAATTGGATGCGTTTGAGCAAGACAGGTGGTTTTTTTTGTTGTTTGTGTTTTTTCTCGATGCTACTGTGAAAAGGAAAGTTTACTAATGTTTGGTAAAAGATGTCCTGATTTCTCCATAAGCTATGGAAGCCCTGTGTGGACAGCTATCCAAAAATGAAAAAAGTTCCTGGAGTGACAGTGATATCTTAATTTTCCAAACAGTTTTCAAGAGTTTGTGAAGCAAAAGCTTGGGATCACTTGCAGAAGAAGTGTATCTTTTGGTATCCTCCAAAGGCAGTTTCTCTCTTAAATGAGCATCACTGTTCCAACAACAAAAAAAAAAGAATAGAGAACAACTTACTATTTGTAAACAAGTTCCTTATATCCTCTTCCTCATTCTCTACCACTGTTACCCCCTCTCTGCTAGCAGCCTGGCATGTTGTGACTATTGTTCTGTAACACCTTTAATAAAGGTAAGACACGAGCATTGAAAGGAAAAACGTTAACTGGTTTTCATACACTGAACTCCTCCCGACAAATAATACTGTGCCTCCCACGTCTGAGCCCCTACCTCTACTGCATCCTTGGCATGATCAAAAGCTTCCTGGTGCTTGACAATCTGCCTGCGTGGATTTGAGCTGTTAAACTCAGGCTACATATACATGCTGCTTAGGTGCTTTCGTTCTGATCAGCTTTATAATTCCTCCACACAGAACATGATCACGAGAAGAGAACCCACTAGAGGGAGGCATATTTTCATACGAGGTTTTAAACCTTTTCTTGGAGAGACGGAAGCACAGTATTCTTTAACTCTCTGGTTATTCTCTAACATTGGTATTGTTTCTGAGACCTTTTTCTTATTGTGGAGGGTTTAGAGAAGTGAAATACCTACCTTGTCTGACTGTAACATATCGGGTGTTCTTGCTACCGCCCTGCACGCCCACGCCCACACACACAGAGCTGCAGACACCGTTCCTGGGCGCTGCGGCAGCGCTCCTGCGGCCGCCCGAAATCACACAGCCCTTAAATACGTTAATTTTGGAAGCATTTCGCTTTTGCCCTGAGACGTGGAAAAGCAAGCCAGGCGCGGGGTGCCGCTTGGTCTTTAGGACGCTATTTTTATTGCCATTTGAGGCCGGAAGCGTCCCCC
>NW_009717382.1:0-4775 GCF_000703405.1 Apaloderma vittatum | reverse complement strand
TGACATCTGTGTGACATCTGTGTGACTGAAACCCACCCTTCCCCTCCGAGGCAAAAGAAAAACACCGAAATACAGACAATACACAGATACAAAGGGGATAAGGCTGAGCCAAGCCCTCTAGACACTACTCCTGCTGCTAAAATGAAGTGCATCACCTAGGGGAGAACCTGGGTTTTGCCAGACGGAAAGATTGCCTCCAGAAAGTCCTTGTCACATGAATGAAGTAAAGCCGATCGCTTCCCCTCTCCAAGGATGCCCCTATGCTACCTGCGCCCCAGCTGCTGCCCCTGACACCAGGCAGCTGAAGGACTAGAAAGAAAATAATGGCAGCAACAGTTAATAGATCCAGCTGCACCCTAGCACAGGCTCATTAAGGAATAACTTTCATGGGCCGTAATCAGATTTAGTGTAGACTTTCAGTTAATTAAGAATAGGCTGAAGTAAAAGAGTAATAAGCAGCTCCTAATAAGCTTAATAATGCTGTCACAAACTCAAGAAAAATCTAAGCCCATTTTAATTCTTAGTAATCATTCTTGTTCGTCACTAATACCTTGACAGGGCAGCACCACGGTTGTGGTGATTCACACCTCAGTGCTGTACCTCCATGGTCAGTTATAATTCATTCGGTTATAATTAAAGGCATTCTTGAAATTCTAGCTATTTATTTCAATGTACTTTTCGGACTAAGTCCACTCTATCAGAAGTAAACACAATTATTGTGAAAATAAGATTACACAAACAACATTTGACACAGAGGGCAACACAGTAGGGGGTTTCTGTTTATGGAAAATATAGTTAATAAAAACATGTATTTCAAACTTCCTTACATCTGGATGAAAGTTAAAACTATATAAACTACTGAACATATACAGATTAGAAGAGTCAGAACTATTACATTTCCATGATTGTAAGTGCAGAACAAGGGTGCAGATTAGTTGTACCCTGACCAGTACATTACTGCGTTGTCCATGAAGACCATTTTTGTAAGTTCCGCATGTCCAATTTAATGTTGTCCTACCTATGTTCAGCAAAGACCCATATGAAATTCCTCACCTAATTTTTAACCTCCCCCTTTGAATCCCTGAACCCACAAGACACTTGCACAAGGATATACCTGAATTTTTTTGCAGTAGCAAAAGCCTCAAGAACAACTTGAGAAATGCTGTACCTTTGCTTCTGCCACAGCTGCTGTGGTTGGATCAACAAGGGTTTCTGCAGTCAGGGTGCTCGAACTTCAGTGCCTCAATGTGGAGCTGTTTGGGAGGGCAGTTTATTCATCTGGTGGTTTGTTTTTCTCTAGAAATTGATGGATTTTTTTTTTTAAAAAAATGAGCTTGCACAAAACCTTAAAAATAAACAGTTCTATTTCTGACTTTCATGTTACGGCATGGCTGGTGGAAGTGAGGCTTTTGAGTAGTGGCAGCAGCTTCACAGATTTCAGATCTTTTCCCATAAGATCAGACAGCAATAGCAAACATGAAACCTACAAGTCTATACAGTAATGCCAAGAAAATGGTCTCATTTAGCTCTACTACAAACACAGTAGGTTCTTAGGAATACTATCCCTTGCACACATTTATTGCATGATGACCAACAATCCACATATTCTTGTAAAGCAAGGGTCGCTTGAAATTCAGTCATTGCAAAAGCCTTTTTTTTGCCTGACACGTTAGCTCATTCTCTCTAGCAGCACAGCTCTGTGTAAAGAAAATGTAACATTTGAGGACAAGTAGCATGGTACCAGATCTGCTAGTTTCTAGATTAAGGTTACTCCAGTTCTGTGTCATGAAACAGTTCATGGAGAGTTCACGCAATGCAAGACTAAGTTTAGACTGATTTCAGAGCCTACACCAGTCCCACTATTGTCTTTGGAAGACTTCTAAGCAGTATTATTTTCTATATCTTGACTGCTTAAAGAAAAAAAGGTTTGAGCTACTGAGCTAAGACGCTGCTAAGCCATTAGCTTAAAACATATAAGAACAGGTTCAAAAATGAAAATCCAACAAAATACTAGAAGACAATAATGACTTGCCAGGTGTTATGAGTTTTCTTTTTCTTGAACATATCTGAGCCCAAGAAAATACTGTAATTGTAGCTGTTGATCTGCATTATAGTGGTCTTCAGAAGAAGCCACCATTCCAGTACCACTTTCTCAGTCGGAGGGTTGTTTCCCAGCTGCTCTCACAAACATACTGTAGGGCAGCACGGGACACAGACGGCTGGACGTGGTTCCTGAGGTTCTGCTTCTCACTCCAAGTGAAGGCTCAGTTCATCTCTCTACGCTCCAGCGTGGCCTCATAACTAGAGAGCCATTCCTCTTAGTCAGTGGAGGAGACGCACGCATCGCATTGTTTGACACGTAGACTGCCTCCCTTGAAGCATGGAGCCAGCCTCGCTTCCTCTTTACATTTCCTACAAATGCTCTAAGATACAAAAACTCCATTCTCAGGAAGTTTTCCCTGGTCACGTCTCTGGAAGCCACTGTTATCCTGACCAGCTGGTCCAACACCTTATTCTTCTTGTAGCCAGAGAACATTTTGAGGTTGACGGGCTTTGACCGTGCATAAAGAATCCGAAATTCCAGGTCAAAGTGTGCAACTGCAGGGCCTGAGAGGATCAAGATGTTACTGCTGTTCAGCTTCCCATCTGTCCATGTAAAACTAGCAAAGGAAAAATGAGAAAATTCTGAGTTAATTCAAAATGAATCGTAAACCAAGCATTAACTGAAAATTCCCCTTCATCACATTTAGTTTAATCATTCTTTATAATCCAAATGATGAGCAGCATGCGCTTTTTAAGACAAACATTACACATAAACCCTGATAAGGAAAGTATAGTTTCGCAACACGGCTCTTTTTCCTCTCCATATCAACACATCATGGTAAGCAACAGGAAGAAAATGACACTTGCCTGTAGGAGCCTGTTGTCACTCTAATGCCATCGATTAACATGAACTTTTCACGGACTTTTCCGACGATTTTGGCACCTGACCTTGTGTAGTACGTCTTCCCAGAGATATTTCGAATTCTCATTAACTGTTAAAGATACAGCATCACGTGGATTTCAAAGTTAAATGACTGCATTTAAAGGAGTAACACGCAACAATAAAGATCACAGATGAACTAGAAGTTGCTGCCCAGTTGCACGAGATTCACCCTCTAGGAACCAGATGATAATTTTGTCTTGTTTTAGTAGGCACAGAGGTGACATTAAGGGGCAAACCCATAAACTGACTGTGTAGAATGCAACTGTAAAAACTTCCGTCACCTCATCCTGGAGGGATCTGAACTTCACAGACCCCCTGAGAACCTGCTTCTCCACCAGCCTTCAACGTCTCAGTGAGCCTGCACAACTCCAGGCATGCTTTAGGAATTGGACATTTCTTCTGCATTTCCTTGAATACTCAGTTAGCATTTGTGCTCAGGAAGCCCCTGTAACACCCCCTTATAAAGATTTCCATTTTTTCTATTAATTGCATTCTCGTGCAAGTACGGGTAAATCTTCCAAGCGCTAGAGCTACATGAACCTCATTTTAAGTTGTAGCACCACGCACAATAGTTTCTTCTTTCGACAGTTCAAAGACTGCAGCCTAAGATCAGTTCTCTGTCCCTATCAATATGACAAGACTCACCTTCTCCTGTTCGAGGTCAACTCCCAGATCCTTGCACATTTTTAGAAAGTGGGAAAATGAAGACTGATCTAGAAGGATGTATGCCTTAACCTGCCGCTGGCTACAAGCTTCCAAGAGGTCTTTGAAGATATCAGTATCTGTGAAGGAATCCATAACCAGGGCAATCATCTGCAACGAATTTCAAAAGAAATCATTAGGGTGTTCCCACAGCAGCCCGAGGGAGGTGGCACACAAGGAATTTGGCTATGGAACTAAATATCCCCCCCCTTTTTTTTTTCCTGGTGGTTACAGAACATGGTGCAGCCTTCTGTTGTTCACAGGACTGCTGAAACATTTAAGAAATAGAAGAGAAAGGAAAAAAGTAAGTGACTGAAGTTCCATGAAGAGAATGGTATTTTGGTACAGGTGATTACCGAGTACAGCACACTGAGGTACAGGGGACACCATATGCATCAGCCCTTCCCTATGATCACTTATTCATGACCCTGTATAGTTAAGTAGAAAAAAAATACATATTGAACTTATAGTCAAAAATTGTTGTTAAACAATACATGCCCCAATTTTGTTGTCGCTTGACTGAATTAGAGCAAATAACAATTTAAGGTTTTAAGCACCACATTGTTGAATTTCACTTTTTACTGTAATTTCAGCAGCAGACATTGAAATATTTTGCAAGAGGAAACAAAAGGTGTTTTGCTGTCAGTCTCCTTCAGCTACATCACAAACTTCAGGAGTAACAGGAATTGATGGTGGAGATGTCCGAGGGTGTTACAAATATCTTGGAAGAACCAGAACAGAGGCAGAAGAAACGTATTGCTTCAGGTATCTTCCTCACCCTGAGAAGTACCTTTGCTACCCTGTGACATGGCAAAAACTGGGGTATAGCTCTGTGTTAGACAAATTTGGTCTCAGACTCCTAGGCAAGAGGTTTTCCTCCTGATAACATATGTCTTTTCCTCAAAAGAAACGCCTTTAGAAAAAGGTGAGCTCAATTCCAAAACTTTAATTAAAAAAAAACCTTTCTTTACTAAAAGAGATAAGCACAAAGGATAATGAAAAAATATAAAGCAACTGCGAAATAGAAGAGTAAGTGAAATCAGCAGTTTAGTTGGAAGGACAGGAACAGGGGGAAGAATAGGTGGGA
>NW_009717381.1:5130-12578 GCF_000703405.1 Apaloderma vittatum | reverse complement strand
GAGGAGGAGAGAGAGAGGGGTGCTTCTCTCCACCGGGAACTCGGGATTGGAAATCCATCCTACGAAAAGTCCGTGTCGATGATGTTTTATGAAATTTTTATCTGCAGCCGTACACTCGGGAACCGTATTTTTGCTGTAGATTCTCCTTGTTGGGAAGATGCACTTGCTTGCGTTTGTAGATGCACAGATGTGCATATTTTACTATTTCTGTGCCTAAGCTATGAATACTGAGAATTTGAAAGGGTACTAGAGCAGTCGTGATCATCACCGTTTTATGATCCTATTTCTCATACAGTTTTTACATCTAAATGCACATATATTATACTCTGGCAGTATCCCAAGACACAAGTCTCCCTTTTTCAGTATTTAACTTGTGCTCAATCAAGCTTACTCCATATGAAATTTCTTCTGTCCTGGTGTGGTGCGTGCATTGTCTTCAGTGTATATTTTGGATAGCATTTGCCAACCCTCCTAAGAAAGGTTCAAATTTTTGTTCACTCAGGATTGGTTTTTATGTTTTCCATGTGCTGAGGCTATTGTGACAGATTATGTTGGCTCAGCATCAGAGGTGTTAGATATTTTCATTTTGCAATGAAAAAAACCCCGTTTGATGGAACAGTAACTGGGTACTAGGGAACAGCAGGTGATTTTTCTAGTTCTAGAATTTATAGAAACTGAACCACCTGTACAGTTCAATTTCTAAGTATAAGACTGTTCAATCAACACAGTTGCTAGGACTGTATACCTAACTGGCTCCTGTATATTTCAAGGGGAATTAAGTGCCTCGGGGTTGCTGAGGAGTTAGGTCCTCCACAGCTGTCATTTTCTTCTAAATTTTCTTAACCCCTTGCTTTATGCATTAAAATCCAAAGAAGCTACTTGACATCGCTGTTCTGAGTCACTGTGTTTTAACCTAGTTTCTCAGTAGTGTAAGATGTTCTATTATTTAAGTAGTAGGATGCTTTAGTTATCAATAGTGGAGAAAAAAAAAAGAAGTTGTATTTGTTACAGCATACATATATCAGTAAATATCTCACTAATCCCTGTAAGGTAGGAATTTCATTGTGATAGCAAGAATCTGTTGAAGGTTCTTTGCATAACCTTGCAGGCTGCCTAAAGGTTGTTAGTGCACTCCCGTATACCACAAAGAGATTTTTATGTGAAATCTACTTGGACCTCAATACTAGGGACTGCATTTAAGATATAGGGCTGTAGCATCCATGTAGCTCTTTAAAGTTACTTTAATCCATAACACTGGGAGAAGAGGATCGTAATTCTTATCTCCTCCATTTTTTGATTAGCCATTTAAAATCTGCTTGCATATTTCATTTTGGTGATGTATTTTTTGTTCTTAACAGTTTTTTAAGATCTACCACCTGTGCTTTATCTTGCAGCCCTTAGTAAGGGGAAGACATGTATTTGAAGTTGATGGGAATTGATCAAAGACTATGCGTAGGGTGAAGCTTATGCTCTTTACTAGCATTCCTATTATATATGCGTTGTGATGTATCAAGAATACTGTGTGTTCACAGTCAGGTTTATTCACTAATGCGTCAGTGTTTCATGTGTCTGGAAGTTCTGACACATTGAGAAGGGAGATCAGTGCTTCATCTTTCGTTTGGGAACAGCTAGCATCTTCTTACACCACTTCTGTTTTTGATGCTAATTAATCACTGCTTGTCATGGACGACAGCCATCTTTTTTTGTAGTGAGTACTAATTTTCCAATATCAGATCAGAACGGAGTGGACTTGGATTCAATTTTCTGCAGTGTTATTTGCTGAGCAGGTTGTGAGTGTAATAGCTCTATCTATGCTTCAAGCCAACATTTTAGGGAGTGCATAAAATAGTATTGGGTAATTGGGGGAAGATACAGAAAAGAAGAAAGTGGAGAGAGGACATGCAGACTTTTTGAAATGAAGGCAGGGATGGTGATGAATAAACAGAATCATATTGCATACTTGCATAATAAATGATCGGTGGTCAGGAGGACTTTACACCATAGATCTTAGACAAATATGCAGGTACAGCTAGCCGATGGCTGGAACAATACAAGGTTTCCTGATGATGAAGTACAATTTTGCTGCATTACAGTTAAGAGCAATAAATGCTGTTAGCTGATAGTCATTCTGTTCCAATTGTTTGCATTTTTCCTGGTAGCATCTCTTTTCTCAGTTCTGTCCTGTCTTTGTGGCCTTCTGTTACTGTGGTTAGGGATTTTTGTACTTCATTAACTAGGAATATCTAAGAATACCTGATTTCTTTTTTGGACTATTCTTTTTCTTTAACTTTAGTGCATGCTGACTATGCAGATAAGTTCAGTTTTATTTCTTTGCTGAAGTTTTGTATGGTTTTACGCTTGAATTATCACTTGAATTATCTTTTTAATTTGTGTAAAAGAGAAGCGTTCAAGGGTGTGAGATGCAGGAAGACTGTAGGCCCTCCCTTGGTTAAAAAGTTGCTTCTGTCTCTATAAAGAAAGGTAGAAGTAACCTCCTGGAGAAAGAATTAATGAGCCTAGGCTGACTCAGCAGACACGTGTCTTCTACTGACTACCAGTACCTGTTAATGGGTAGTAGGAAGTCCTATCCACTTAGCTATGAATGGTAACACGCAGATTTACTTGATTCCAAACAATTTTACTAGTTAAATTCTCATTTATGGCTTAGAGGTGGGAAGGAAGGTGGGTGGGAATTAGTGTGTACATCTGAGAGTGTGTCAATTTTGAGATTTAAGACAGATTGCAGAACAACTTTGATACTTCAGCCTCATTTCCCCCTGTTGAATGTAGGTCCTCAAGTTATGTTTTTTCAAAACTGTTGCTTTTTTTGCCATTTCATCTTACAGATGCCCAGGTAACATCCCTGTGAATCTGTAGGTCAATTTGTAAATGCTCCAGGACATGCAGATGGTGTTAGTGCTGACAGTTAACCCTTTGATTTTTGGCAGTTTTCATGAGCTGGTTTATCCTGTTCTGTGTAGGTTTTATGTGTTGTGTTTTTATTATTTTTTCTTTTGTTTTTGAAGGCTTCGGCATCTTTCTGTAAGACTTTATTGGCATCTGAGAATACTATGGTTAGACAGCTAGTTTAGATTTGAGGAATGCCCTTTAGAAACGCCTCTCTTCTGGGATTTTTGTGGTGACATGTAGCATAGCACTACCTGATTTTTTTTGTGGTGGTTTTTTTTTTTTTACATTTAACTTAAAATGTAAGAGGAATTCTAAATATGAATTATTTCGGTGATGGAGCTTCACTGTTGGTTTTTTTTCCTGTCTTTCCAAAATGTGAACAGGAGGTACATGCCTAAAATTGGCTGGGACAGAGTATTCAGAATCAGCACCCACTCATTTCTGTCTGAGTGAAGTATTGACCCAATTTGCATTTCAAGCATCCAATCCAACCAATTCCTTTTGTGTGCTAATAATGTCAATGAGTAATCCTGCTGCCGGTGAGTATCCATACATCTAGACTTCTGTATGACTGTATCTCTTCAGCATCCAGTTGTGTTCTCATTTGAGCAACCTGACGGTTTCTGTGAATTTGAAAGCCGGATCAGCACTCTTAAGAACAGATTGCAATAAGTCTTCAAGAGCTCTGAGATAAATTTAGTATTTTGGAATATTCTTATTTATAGAACTGCAGCTAAAAAGCATCCAGCAGGTACATTGTTGTTATGCAAACCAGAAGGCTGTAATTTCTTTGAGTTAAAAGAAGCCAGAATAACTCTTCTCAAAATAAACAAACCCCTGGTTACCTAAGAATTTTTCTTGAAGTAATGTGGATTTAGAACTACAATTTTTATTTTGAGCAACATAAAGACGGTGTTCATAGTACCACACTTGCCTTGTTTTATTTTAGCAGACACAATTCCGGAAGCAAATATAATAGAAACTATTTTTTTTAATTGGTGATGATTTTTTTCCTAAATGAGATGTCACAATTTGTGTATATTATGCACTAGTTTCCGTTATCTAATAAAACCCAACCAAACAAAAAACACCTCTGCTTCAGACTTAAACTTTAACACATTCTAATACACCTCTTTGGTTATTAACAGCATTTATAGTGTACCATGTCATTGAGTTAGTCCAAGTTCAGAAATGAATTTTGAAGTTAGGACTGTCCTCTGAAGCAACTTTTGACCTCAGTTCTTAAATCACAAATGTAGACACAGTTAAGTGTCTCATTTACCAATCTAAAGTTCCTCACAGTATCAAACTATGTTTTAAGCTGCAGTATTTGCAATGTCAATGATAGGAATGCTCTCAGGCAAGTTTCCTTTTGAGCTTGGTCAAATATATTTTTTAATTTTTTTTTTATATTATGGTTAATTAGTTAGATTCTGTTGCTAACATGAGATATGAATTTACATAGAGAAGCATTTGATTTCAGACAGCTAGATGGAGCCTTTGGAAGACTGATTTTTTTAGTATTTAGACCTTACAAGCATCATTTTAGGTATAACTGGTTAGCCAGTGACACTGGTCAGCCTGGCAGTCCCTCTTTCAGAGGAGCCAATATTAGCTGTTTTTCAAAGGTTTTGTGGAAACCAGCAGTGATCTAGAAATTCTACAGTGTTACACAGTGGAGGGTAGGGAATCATATATGAGTTCTATTTTTTAAATATTTTTTGTTGCCTGCTACAGTAAGACTTTGTGATAGTCTTGATGTGCACTGAAGTAAAAGATCTACTTCAGGGGAATGAGAGTCAAATGGAAAAAAAAAAGATGCAAAGATGTCCTTTGATTTTTCAGAAAATTCACTGTGTATTCTGATAGTTGCCTTGGTAAAGTTATTTTTAAGGGAACACAAATGAAAAACCCTAATTAAAACTGTAAACAGACCCTTTTCCATTAACAAACAGTTCCATGAGCAATGACTTTATGCTTTTTGCTTGAGTTTTGTGGTGACCAATAAGATGGAAAAGTTGTCAGAAATTTCACTGTTTATGAAACATTCATAATTCTTCTCTCCTGTGGAACCTGGATTTAAGAAAAGTGGTTGTTTTTGAATGAGGAAAATCACAGGCTTGGTTTTGCTACCTGACTGGTTAATCTCTTGACACTTAAAAGAACTTGCATTTTTGTGGTGTCTACTTCTCTGGGAATTTGTCTGAAATTAGTTCAAAGTTTAAAAAAATACTGCAAAGAGACAGTGAAAGAGATTACAGATAGAGGTATGTTTTTGTGTGGTCACAAACATAGATGATAATCACATAAACCTTTTTTCTACAGTGGCAAAAACATTACTTCCCTACTTTTAAAGAGTCTTCTGGGCAAAAGACACACAAAGAAAGTTATGTTCTTTGTCTGATAGTAATAATTAAGTTTGAAGAATTGTATCAAAAATATGGAATGATAAAATGAAAGAATCGTATTAACTTACCTTCTTTTACCTTAACTTCTAATGTTTTTAAACTCTCAGAATGACAATTAACGTAGAGAGGGGAAACAGAAGGCATAACTATTTTGCCATAAAAAATTGCTGGGGAAATGAGAAGTTGTTCTCAATTCTCTCACCATCAGGTGGTAGCAGAACCTGCCTGCTCAGTGCCAAGGTCTAGAGCTAACAGGTGTTTCTGTTTGAAATAAAACAAAAGGGCATGGGTCTTTAATTTTTTTTCTTACTGATACGGATTTATGCATTTCCAAGTGGGCTAGATGCTATCTGTAATGAGTCAGTACAGATGCAGCCTTCTGGTTGTTTTGGACTTTCTGAGAAGGAGAGGGGCAGTCAGTACCTCAACTGGCATTTCTGGCACTGTGATGCACTTAGCTTCTTGGCATCTACCAGAAAGACGCACCTATAAAGTTATTAGTGCTTGCTTCTTTTAAAAGTGTTGATTTGTAAACAGAAGCTTAAAAAATTGAGTTAGAAACATAGTATTTAAGAGCATTTTAACACCATGTTCTTTTGCAGTTTGCCTCTAATTCTGAAGGTCTAATCACTTTCTTCCCCTCCTTTAAAATGTCTTTCTACTTGGTACTTTTCCATATAAATGAAGAGATTCGGACCCATAATTTCTCATTTGCATTTGTCTAGTAATTGTGAGTTTATTTTGTATAGTGATTTTTTTATTTTATTTTTTTTTGTCTTGTGATCATTTCTATTTTTTGGGAAAGCATGTGCTTTTTTATAAGTGAGGGATAATGGAGGTACTTTGTTATCTCTGAATTTGAGAGGTGGTTTCAGGCATTTTTATGTCCATCAACTTTTGGAACATAGACTACCCAAATGCCTTAATACCTGTAATATCCAGATAAAAATGAGGTGTTAGTGATGGTATTCTGTATTATCCACCTTGCATAGTTGCACACTTTCTTATTCTCCTGGCTCTGAAGTATGAGAGAGGGATATCTTGTGGGCTAAGAGAAGATGCTTCTCTGCCTGAGACATGAGAAACAGTAAACCCATCTGAAAGGAAAATAATTGGGAAATGGAATTGTTAGGAATCTGTTTGCCTCCTGATTAAGGCAATGTGCTATTCCAGACATTACTGAAGATGATAAAAAGCAGCACTCATTTCATAGGAGAAACAAAGATTCACAAGTTTAATTCTAGGACAAAAGAAAAGAGAATGATTACTTGAAATGCACACCTATGCTTTTGCCAAGGCAACTCAACATCCGTATCTGCTCTCAGTATAGAGGGTAATATTCCTTTAAAAAGCTTGCAACAGACACTTTTTTGATGGCCTTAAGTTTTGTGTCAGGTACTATATGCCCTGCTGTGTTAATTTCTCCTTCCGCTACTCAGTTTCCCTGAATACCTATTTTTAGTTCCATCCAAAAGTGTCCAGGCAAGAGTTATTAGCCTGAAGTTATGATGCTACTCTTTTTTCTTTCTTTTTTTTTCCTCTTCTGCTGGTTTGCACCATTTTTCTTTCCCTATTCACATAAAATTCAAGTATTATCTTTAATTAGTTTCCAGTGAAATACTTCAGTTTTGGGCATAACTTCACATAGCGCTGTTACAGTTATGGGAAGTGCCCACAGAAAAAGAAGAATGCATGTGAATTCACTTGCCAATGATAAGTAAAAGTCTGTTTTTATGTTAGTCGCTTCTTATAAAACTTCTGTCCATTTGGAAAGTGGAAATTGTTACCTTCTTGTGTTGTTACATGAAGCATTCTTTCACTCTCCTCATTTTGCCAGCTCCCTGCAATATTCAATGAGTAAAATCACCCTATTCATGCACCAGATTTCTCTATAGTGGCTGGAACAATATGCTTATCAAGCTCTTTTGTTGGCTTCTGGAGGAGCTGTTTTCTGGGGCAGGAATCATGAGAATTTGGGTCTTTCAGCTGTGTTGCAGCTTTTTTAATTGAATCATTCCTCCTCTCATAGCTTGCTTTACTGCGGACACTCTGGTGGTTTAATACTCAGAACTGCAGATTGCGAGGCTGATCTAACAGCCAGCTGCTGCAGGTCCTGTTCTTCTTCATTGC
>NW_009717381.1:0-5099 GCF_000703405.1 Apaloderma vittatum | reverse complement strand
CCTGCTGTCCTTGTTCCAGAACTAGTGGTTGGCTCATACTACAGTCACCCAGTTTGGGAAGTTGAAATAGAAGAAAAGGAAGTCTGAAAAGAAGTGAAAAGTACTCAGTTGGTTTAGCTCAGTGGGTCACCATATGGTCTGATGAGGAGCACAGCAGACTCAGACTAGAAAATGTAGGTGCCTAGAGGGTGAGCGGAAAGAGGAGCAAAGCTGCCTTTTTCTCCAGAGACAAGTTGCCAGATAGGCATCTCCGTGAGTTACAACTAACTGCTCAGCCCTGTATACCAGAAGCTTGTGTGCTTAAGTTAGCTTCATATGAATCTTGCCTTTTAAAGGTGCAGTTCTCCATAGGTCAGGAGAATGTCAGAGCCCAGCCCAGTCCCTTCTGTGAAGGAGCAAAGAGGGAATTGAATAATTAGGGAGGATGGCCTAATGAGTTAGGAGGAAATGGGCCATATGAATACACTGAGCATGAAAGTGAGAGAGGGTAGGAAATGGAAGGGAATGAGATAACAAAGATTAATGCTACATTGCCAGTGCATTCTTTTTCTTTTCTATTTTTTTATCTTATAATTACAGTCCCCACAGTCAAATGGTTACCTGGGATCTGTACTTTCTTTTTTTAAAGACAGGTTCTAGAGCTTGTGATTGCTGAAAGTCTGACTGAAGGGTGAGAAACACAGGACAGATATAAGAAAATGTAACTTCTCATTGCCTAAAAAAATGTGTGTTTGGGAGTGTCTGACTCATGCTTCTATTACTTGATCTTGTCAATACTGCTCAGGTATAGATTTGCCAGGGAGTTAAAGGTGTCCTTAGCACTACTATTAACACTGACTGCTGTGCCACAAACTCCTTCATCAAGATTGCATTACAGTCTAAATTGGTAGGCATCCTGTCTCTGCTGACATTTGTAGGAGTGAGGAAGAAAACTGATTATTGTGAAAGATTCCATTGGTAAAGTATCTATCTGAAATAAAGGAATATCTGAATGATAAGTTCTGTGTTTCTTTTGGTGCCCTAATGCAGGAAAGCTGCTCTGTATTGTTGATAGCAGAATTCATCCTAGAAGCCTAAATAGGTAGAAGCTGTCTCTTCTTGAAGCTTGGGAGATGATTCATAGAACCGAAAGGGAAGGGTAGCTTCATCTGTAGATGACCTTAGGAGAGAATATGTGGAAGCGGTTGTGGATAGGGCCATTAGGAACTAAAAAATGTTATGAGGCAGATTCTGCAATAGCTTTGTAGAGATGGAATTGGGGGCCATGGGTGTGAGTAAGGCTGTAGTTTCATCTGAAGGAGAACAACAGGGTGAGATGGGATTACCAGATTTCTGTGACTGGATTTACTGAGATTTCTCAGCCTGAGATGTGTGTGTGCACCCTATGCAATGCATACAGATGCTCTGAATCTTTGGGACACGGCTGAGAATCTCATGTGCACTGGACAAAGATCCTGCATAAATGTGCTATACGTACCTGTTCAGACACATTGTGTTAACTGCACATGTCCAGGCCAGTTGGGCACAATACAGTCAATATACCCAGTGTGACCTGGCCGTTCATCTTCCTAAGCATTCTGAAGAATCTTGTCCTTCCTACCTCATCAGGACAAAGCAGAGATGTCCAGGGAAACAAGCTGAGGACAAAATCAAGGTCTGCAGATACAGAAATTCCTCTGCATGTGCCATAATGAAACCACCGATAATTGTGCTGAGAACAAACCCGCATAAGACGAACCTTGAAGAGATGGCAGACTGCAACTCACTTGCTGAGTATCTTTTAGAGACACATCCTTTTACAGGATGTAGAGCCCCCAGAAAAACCCAAACCAATAGATGTGTTTCAGAGCTCCTTCTGCGTATGCCTTGGTTCAGAATAATGCCAGTATATAGTAATGTCTGTAGTGCAATAGAGAGTGCAAGATAGTGAAGCTATCTGGAGAGGAAGAATGAGTGGAGACTTAACAATATAGAGCAAAGAAGGGATACACAGAGAAGACTGAATTGCTAGTGACAGATTTAATCATGATTTCTTATTCTGTGAAGGAGGAATACTTGAAAGAAGAAGATATCATCTCTAAGGTCGCTTCCAGCCTAGGCCATTCTATGATTCTAGGATTCTATGATTCTATGATAGCACAGGAGAAAAAGGAACAAAGGTAAATAAAAAACTCAAGAGAATTTATTTTATTCTATGTTTTTCCATGATAATAGAAAAACAGATTAGAAGAATGAAGTTGGCCAAATTGAAGATCCACTTAACATTTACTTAAACACCGAAGAAAAAGTCAAGAAGTCAGAAGAGAAAATAAAGTATACATTAGTTAGGATACTGAAATGGTAGCCAGTTGTCTGGCTGCTGTTTCTTCTTCTGCTACAGCTGTCCAGCTGCGTTATCACATATTATTCTGTGCTTGTGTTTCCCTTTCCTTTGTCTGTCTTGTTTATCTGCACAGAGACTGCAAACCCCTCTGGCTCTTACAGTCTTCACATGGTTTAGGAATTTTCACAGTAAGGCCCTGAGCTCATTATGGTCCTTCTGTTTCCTCTTCTTTCTTTGTGCTGCCTCAGTGCCTGGTAGTGCTATTAATCCCATTAATTGGTGCCACGCATTCAAAAAAAATTGATTACTCCTCCCTTCTCCCTTGCTTAGTGTGGCAGTTCAGAACACTGACAAGTCTAAAGCCTGCAGTGCAGCCCATGTGAGCACATTGTGTTCCCACAGGGAGCCCTGATGCAGTTGGTGAGGCCCTGATTTGTAAGAGGAAAGTCTTCACTCATAACCAGAATTAGTCTTAATATTAAATTAATAGCAATCAAATCGCCAGGAAGCTGTAATTGGCCAGTTGCTGTCAGGGTTGGGAAGTTGCTGTGTCAGAAGCAAAAAACCCCATATACCAGTGATTTGCAAGTATTGTTTTCTAACTAAAAAGCATGTAGAGAATAAGATTATTAATCTTGTCTGTTCTTTAAAATAGCTCTGTAACCAAACCCCTGCCACTTCATTTCTAAAATTACTCAGCTTCTAGAAATGAAGTGATTCTTAGTTGCCTAAGTCATTGCAGTCTTGATGGTAGAAGTGTCTGATGAGAAATGATGGACCTAACTACACTTCTAGGTACAATTCAATTATCTGTCCTTAAAAATTACTATTGCTACCCATTTCAAGTTTTCAGTCATTAATACAATAGTACTTATTTAAATATCCACTTAAAGCTCTAGCTTTCTTCTAAAATAGATTCCTTCAGTCCTTTGTTTGAAAACCAAAGCCAGAGGACTGCTCATGGATGTTGCAGGTCATGTCCCAGGTTGGTTGGCAGGACATGCAGACTTGATCCACAGTGACAGTTTGCATAGAGGAGATAGTCCAAGCTGAAATCACAGGTTTTAGAAATTTACCAGTTTTGTGTATGTGTTGAAGTTACCTTGTATGGGCTAGAAAGTGATTTTCATAAGTTGATCCGTATGACATAGTTATTAGAACTTGTGTTTTTTCATAACTTCTTTTAAAACTATTTTCCTACTGTTTTTCTCTTGGAAAAATATTTGTTAGTTTATATTTTTCTTATACAGAAACCAACATTAGTATTTATTTTACTTATTTCAGTCTTAAATTTTGCACAATGTAAAAAATGGCTTTAATATTGCAATTGTATATGTAACCTAGCCAGTATATAACTTAGAGTGGAAGTGTATCCGGCTTATGTAAGCTGATATTTATTTAGCTGTCCCCATTATCTCAGGCCTACTTTATCTGTGGACATGATATAGTAAGCGTCAGCCTTAAGCCTATGCAACCAATGCAGTTGCCCTCCCAGAGGCCAAACACAAGTGTCCAACATCCTCTTATTTCAGAGACTTTTTTTCAGCTCAGTATTGACATAGTTCTCAGTTTTCAACTGCTCTTTAGAGCTAGTGTGAAAGAGGTTTTTCATGTTACTTAGGTGAGGATTCTGTAGGGACTTGGGCATGCAAATAGCTTTCTAATGAAACAAATAATGAGTAATGCGTGCGACAAATCGTAGGTAAGCTATATACATGCTTCAGCTTTTTTTCCTGTAGCATCACTTAGAAATCTTCATTTGAATGAATCTCTTTTTCAGCCATACTTGCTGCTGTTATACTGAGAAGTACAAAAAGGAGACATCAAAAAATATGATTAACCATAGTTGGGTCATTTATCCTTTAGCTAAAGTCTTCATGTGTCATATTTTATGTTTGTCTTCATGATGCAAGGTATGCTACCTTAAATTCCTTCGTAGTGACACATTGATGTGTGACTATGTGAGTAGCCAGTGATGTGAGTAGGTCTGAGAATGTAAAACTAACAGCTATTGTTTTTGGAAAATAGGGATTGGCAACAAATATCAATGACATTAATTCTGTCCTCCCTTTTCATGGTTCTCTTTCACACTGAGCAATAGTGATCACAGATATAGGCTGTCCATATAAAATTAAATCACTACACAGGAACACAAAAGTAAGATATCTAGTTTTTGTAGTTGTTGTTTTGTTTTGTTTTCCAGAAGTAGTGTCAAAAAAATCCATTGCAGAAGGATTAAAAAAAAGTGAGCATTGGTATTTGGGTAAAGCTAAATTATTGCTTTAGGTTTGAAAAAGAAGCCCATGAGGATAGACTGTTATGCCTGTGGTGGTGTTTCTTCCTGGAGATGGACTGTGAAGTTGAATGGCTATTCTCACAACCTTCAGAAAAGTGGCTAGATTTTTGAACAGGTAGACATTTACTCACTGAAGAAATTCAGCTGTAATTATAGCATTTTCCAATTTAACAAGAAAAATTAAATAATTAGAAGCATTTGAATTTAAGATGTTGCAAATAGCATGTTGTACTGCCAAAGTACTTGAATGCTTTTTTCCATTACTACTTATATAGTGCTTTCATCTAATATTTGAGCATCTGAAACTTTACTGTAGTATTACAGAAAACGGGATCTTGCTATTCTCCTAGGTCCTTACAATAATAAGTACCATTATAATAATCAAGAAGAATTTCTCATAGCACTGAGTTTATGTCTTCTAGTTTCCTATTATATCAAAAGATTTTGGGAGCTGATTGTGTATCAGTGATATAATATATT
>NW_009717380.1:0-4242 GCF_000703405.1 Apaloderma vittatum | reverse complement strand
GACTCCACCTCAGCCTGACCCAATACAGACTTGCATTTGCTGGTGTTGGACTGGACCTCCTAAAATTCTGGCACTCGAGCAATCCCAGTTTGACAAGTGCTTTGCAGGCTGCCTGTTTTTCAAGACTGGTTTACTTATGAGGGGCAGAGGTTTTTTTCAGGATGGTCTCAGTTAAATTCCTAAGTAATTCAACATGGGTTTTGTCTACATGTTCCCAAAATACTTCAGCACGTACTCAATATATCCTTTTGCTAAGGGAGGATTTCTGACCTGACTTTCTTTGTCTAGGGCAATTCTGTTCCAGTAAAGGCAAAATTCACCTCAAAGGCTCCCTTGTGGATCTCTTTAAGATAGCAACATCCTTCTCACTCAAGGGAGGGAAGGCACCTTTCCATCTCTCTGTATTATCTTTTAGAAGGACATAGGTAAGCACATTGCCTCTTTACAAAGGGAGGAGTTTCAAGCTGTGGCTTTGCAGTCTAGCAAAATGCATCTGTGTTACTTTGACATATAGTGTAGGCCACTGTCCCCTTTTCTCCCCCCAAATCTGATGGACAGTTACTCATCTAGCTCTGTTACAATACTTTCCTGCAGTTTGTCACCTTCCCTGACATAAGGGCTTGGATAATACATTCAGTTATGGTGAAAAGCCAGAAGTTTGTTTTTTCTAATATTCAGTATGAAATAATGTCATTTCAGTAAACAGGTTTCGTACCATGCTCTAGTGATTATTTGTTGATATCTGCATTGCAGCTCCACAACCCTTAATCTCTCTCTGCTTTTGTCAAGACCAGGGTATCACCAGGATATTCACCATCCTTGATAGTATCTCTCCTGCTTTCTAATAGAAATGTTCTTGGCCAAATTAGGTAGACAAAGTAATCTCAAATAATGCCTGTGAAAAATAATAATTATTAATGTGCGTTATTTTTTACTTTTTTTTTCAGAAAGAATATTTATCATAATGTGTTTGGCTCATCTGCCACAGTGTAGCTTACTGGAATCCAGCCAGTTTGGTAGTTATTACTTAGCAATGGACTCGAATGGTAATGAATTTCTTGTTGAGGATTAATTTTTATTTTTTTTTATAAATGAGGACTGGTATTCCAACCTGTATTTCCAGCTCATACTTTTTTACTTCTTAGGATTTAGGTGATTTTTAGTTACTCCTTGATTTATTCAGGTGTGTGCTTAAATCGTTCTTTATGGTCAGTATATATGCACAGTTTAGTTTGCCTTTAGCACAGAACAGGTCTGGATTTTTCCAGGGGACTGTGCAGAGTATTCATCTCTTCTGGAGGGTGATTAAGCCCAAGTTCTGTTTCATCACTGTTTAACACTTGTGCTGCGGTAGCACAAGTCATAGACCTCCTCCCCATAGCGATAGTTTTTGTACCAACACAAGACAAGGAAACTTTACGTGTCAAAAGGAGTAAGGTTTACAGTGTCTTGTAAGACTGGAAATCAAGAGACAACGTACAGATATGAGGCAAGACGTAGCAGTCATAAGGTCAAAGGAGCAGATAGTGGTCCCAGCAGGACAGGTGCTTAATATTTGTCAGGTACAAACCAGAGTATTAAGATATTTATATTTTATAATTTTTTTAGCCTGAATTTAATTTACGTTGAGAACTGGATCCATTCTGAGGCATGCTGGTGATGATACTAGGAAAGGTTAGTAAAACATTGGTTCTGAGGAAGTGGTGGTAGATATGCCTGAGCTGTCACAAATTTTTAACCAGATGGAAAAATAAAAAAAGACCCCAGCAAAATAAATTCTAGGGACGGATCTTCTAAAATGTTTGCAGTGGAAAAGCATCTATAACCACAGTCACAGCAGTGTGCTCGTAGATTCTGCATCTAAACGGGTCGCGTTACTTGCTTTCATTTTATTTAAGAGATCTTTACCTCAAAAGGACTGAAGTGACTCCTACTGTTGCCTGACGTAATTTCCCACACATTTGTACAAGATAGAAGGATCTCAGGACAACAGTAAAATTTAGCTACTGTTTAGGGAGCTGCCTAAAGCTCACTGGCATGAATTGTTAAATTGAAGAGAGCGCTTTCAGTCCCAGTTCTCTCTAGAACCCACACATTTGAGGATGACCCTCCATGAGGGATGGTGTCTGTAGGATTCCCCCGAGGGTACATACCTATGGTTATTTCATCAGACAGTTTGAAGGAGCTTTTTTCTTATTTTACCATAGGAGCAAAAGAAATGGCAGGGAAAAGGATGGAGCAGGAAAAGTAGGCTTTACTTATCTTTTACACATTACCTACAAGTGAAAGCACCCAGCCAGGCCTTGAGAGGCTTGGGTTGAAGCCTATATCTCTTAGAAAAGAGCCTTACATTTACTGAAGTATTGCTTTACTAGCATTCTGCCATTTCCACAGCACCTAAGCCATGTCCAGGCTTGCCTCTTACACTGATTTTAATGGCAATAAAATTAGCACAGGGCAGATGGAAGAGAGAACTGGGCAACTTTGTGCCTTGAGGTAGCTGCAAATGTGTTTTAAGCTGCCCTCTCAGCCTTGACTTGTGCAGGCTCCCTGCCTGCAGTGAGTGGCTGGTTTCTGCAGGATGGCTGTGGCTACTGCCTTGGCTCCTGCTGGCTAATTACTGCTGCACCTGTGACAAATTAAATTAGCCACAGCTGGGCTGGCTGGAGGCCACGGCAACAAGTTCCCAGGCAGTAAGAGCTGGTTCAGATTTGGCCAGGGTGCAAGCTCGAGAGAAGATAACTGGATTTTGTTTTCCTTCCAGGTAAGGATTTCTATATTCATTAAAAAAATCAAAATTGCCACTAGATCTTGGTTAAGCCTCTTTCACTGAAAGACAGTGCTCTTTCCTTTTGATTGCAATTGTGTTGTATACCTCGTATTTTCCAACTGATTAATTTTTTAAGTCATCTGTTGTGTAAGGTATGGAACTGTAGCATACTTCATGTTTTTTCTGGTCTCAGTGGGACTCTTCAGCTGAACAAGATAAAATATATGTATGCTGGCAGTACAGCAGCCTTGGTATAGGTTTATTTAAGTGTTGTTTTGCAATCATGTTCTCTCATTCTTAGTGCTTATTTTAATGTATTTATCCAAAAGTGTAAGAATCGCCTTCTAGTTTAGGGATAATTGGTATTCCCTGACTATAGTCATGCATCAAAATCTTCATATAGCTAAGAGCTAGAAGGCAGGTATCCACAAGTAAAGAAGGAATTTTAACAGTAAATCACAGCAGGGTTGGAGGTAAGTGTGGCAGAGCACTCGTCTGGGAGCCTGTACTATTTTGAGACTGGCTCCTGCTAATTCATTTCCTCCCACAGTCTAGGGTTTAGATGACCTAGCAGGCTCCAGGCCACCACAAGCCTGTGGACAAGGATGTGACATATGTCCATGTCAGGAGCTGTGCTTGAACTGCTTCCAAAGTTCGGGTATCAGAGGCTAATCACCCCTCTCTAAATGTGAGCAAGTGATTTTTGGTTTGGATGTTGATGATGTTCTTGGAAGCTCCCCAAATACATAAGATCTTTCCTTTGTAGTTATTGTTTTGAGTTGTTGCTTTGCTTTAAGGCAAGTTTAGTTCTGAAATGCAATTTTAGACAGAATATATTAAAAAGACCTCTTAATTATGTGAGATTGAGAGAAATTACTAAAAAAAAATGTAATTTTTAATGACATAGATCAATATGATATATTATTTTTGCATACTTTTTCTAAAGAGCCGTAGAGTTATTATGTTTGGAAAGAACATCTGGAGATCATCTAGTCCAAGCAGCCTGCTCAATCTTCCCTGGGTAGATTTAGAGTAGGTTGCTCAGGACCGCATTCAACTGGGTTTTGATTATTTCTGAGGATGGGGATCCTATAACCTCTCTGGGCAACCTGTGTCAGTGTTTGACCACTGTCACAGTAAAAAAGTTGTTTCAAATGTTTGAATGGAATTTCCTGTACTCAAATTTGTGTCCATTGTTACTTGTCCTGTCCCTGCTCAGCATTGAGAAGGGTCTGCCTTCACCCTCTTTACACACCTTGAGAAGATGTCCCTAAGGCTTCTCTTCTCCATAATCTCCCAGCCTTTCCTTGTAGGTTTGATGTCTGGATCCCTTAATTATCTTGGACAGTGGACCCTCTGCAGCATGTCCTTGTCTCTCTTGTACTGGGGAGTCCGGATTTGAGCTAAACTCCAAAAGTGTCTCATCTGTGCTGAATAGAGGGGAAGAATCACAGAATCACAGAATCACAGAA
>NW_009717379.1:0-3163 GCF_000703405.1 Apaloderma vittatum | reverse complement strand
CTCCCCCGGCGCGGCGGCCGGGCTGTCCTTGCACCTCGCACCTCTCCCCGGCCAGAACGGCCGCGGGGTCTCGGCTTCCAAAGCCACCGGCTCCGTGTGCTCACCCCGCCGCGGGCAGGTCTTGTGCTCACCTCTGCCAGTTACAGGCTGGGGAAAATACACACAAACTTTGCAGTCCACTCTGCTTCACTGTCACAGGTGAAAAAAGCTTTTGCCTTTGGATCTAAGCATCAGCTCTTTTTATCAGTTTCTATAAAGTACGCTTTTTGCCTGGGAAATATTGGAAGGACGTGAATTTGCACAAGAAAACATGATTTTTTTTTACCGAGTCTGCCAAGACTCAGAATAGTTTTTCTTCTCTCTCATCCCTCAACTCAGACCATACCAAACCCCTCTCTTTTGCCAGTGCCACTCTTTATAACAGTCTGCACTGAATTAAATCGCTAATTAGATGGAGGATGAAAAGAATATTCATGAATTGGACAAAACAGAAAACAAACACTGGGAAATGCAAATTTATGTTAATTTTTCAATATACCTTGATGATTGCTTTGTCATTACAGGGCCATAAGGCAGAAGTCAACAATTAGGAGTTATTAGTGGAATAAATAGCTAGAGAAAGACCTCGCTGAAGAACAAAACACTTCCGGGCATCATTTGGCATCATCACAGATTTTCATCATTTCAGAAATCGTGACTGCAACAGGATCAAACCCCCAAATCTCTTCTCACAGACTCAGGAAGGATTACAGAGAATTAGAAATACGCTAGTGAAAAAGCAAGGAGTGATGAAAATAAAATACACGCCAGCCATGTTTCTGTACAAAGGCCAATTTACTTCAGGCACTGGATGCAACGGGGTAACCTCTGCTCAGCAGCCGCTGTCACGGATGAAACCCTGACCCCAGCGGCACCAGGGGAACCACCGGTGAGTTCCAACCTGGGATGGGTCCCCTTCACACCAAGGCACTACTTCAGAGGAGCAAATGACACAACTGTAAAGGGAAAAACTAACAGCCGCAGTGCTGCTGGCTCGCCCCCTTCTCTCGGGGAGCAGGATAGTTCATGATGACTCTTCCTACAACTCAGGTCTTTCTATTCTCCTGTAGGCTGGTTATAAAACATTGCCATTAGTGGGTGTCTTCTCTCCAGATGTCCTGAAAGCAGAGTTGCAATTAAAGTGCTGCGTACATCCACTTTCATGTCAAATTGTGGTAACTATTCCCACATCTGGATTTTTTTTCCCCAAAGCCTTTTGTTTCATCTTCGAATCATTATCAACAGCAGAATGCTAATGAAGATTTTTGCAAGAACGGTGAAAACTGAGGTGGAACTCAGGGTTGCCCAAAACCTCTTCACCAGCAACCTTGTTTGGGAAAAAAGATGATAAATAAATCAAAATGCACTAAGCAGTGTTTCCACATGGCAATCGCCTCCTTCACTGCGTCTGCACCTCATCAATCACACCATTGTCTGCTTGAAAGGCGAGCCTTGTAAATGTCATATCCACTCAAGCCCAAGGAGAAGCGAATCAAAATGCAGCGAGGAGTTTTAATTGGATGGTGTAATTAAACTAAAAAACCCCAGCAGAATAGCTTTGACAGGATAGATGAAGACCCCTTTTAATAGGGCTACAAAACATATTTGTTAAGAGGATGAGGCAATGCGCGCTCCTCATTGTGCTCCAGAGCCCTTCCACGGAGGGGCCGCTCCGCAGGGACACTGCGAGATGCGGAGCCGTGTCTGGGGGCAGCAGCAGCAGAGCCCCCAAACCGCGAGCGGGTGACTCCCCGGCTCCGGCCAGAGTGTCCCACCCGTGCCGCCAAACCCACCCGGCCGCCACCCCTGGCCCGGGTCGAGCCTGCCTTGGGGAAAGGGAACCGCAGCAAAGCCAGCGCCATCTGCGCCGTCCCTCGGAGGCATCCACCGCCGGCACTTGGACTCGGTTCTTCCCGTTAAACACTTCGGGATTTCTTTCACTCCAAGCTTGAAGTTTGGGAATGTTTTCTCTGCTGAATCCGTTTTACACCTTCCATCAGAACCTGCGATGAGTCTCCTTTCAAGCGCGCGTTTCCGCCTGTTATTTCGCACACCGCCTTACTCGCCGCGGGAGCAGGAGCATTAGGAGCTACCGCACAACGTTTTGGGCACCGTTTGCAGAGCCCGTGGGTAATTGTTGCCTCTGCTCGGGCTCCACGGCAGGGCTGGGAGCAAGCGCGCAACATCTCTATCTGAGCTCCCCGCGCAGCAGGGAGCCGTGCCTTGCCCCTGCTTTCTGTATGGTTTTCAGTCCTTTCACAACCCAGTAATGAATTCATTAAATTAGTATTACCCGACGTGCATAATTCGGAGGAACCGGATACCGAATTAAATCATCAAATACCTTTGGCTTTAAATGAAAACTACATAAAAGCATTTCAGGCATCACTCTGGCTATCACTTACAGCCAGTGTGAATACTGCTAGAAAAGCTATTTTCCTGCAGATGTGGAATTCAATGGGAAAGACTGACTCGTGTAGCAACATCAATCAAAACGTCGGCTCCGCTGGCAGCTCCCGACAGTAAGGCAGGTTCAAAGGTCACAGGATAAAGAAAAAGCCAAGCTCTGGTTCAGCTCTAATATCTCCTCGCTAGAAGTCTCGCAAAGGTACCTACCCCCCTTCCGTACTAGGCGGCTTTCATTAATCTTCTTGCCATCTTTTTTAACTAGTCATGCAGAACCGCTCGATAGCGAGACATATAATGGGGAGGCCCTGTGCCTATTACCAGGTTAACACTCTGTTAAGCCCCAGTGCAACAATGGAATAAGAATTTAAAGGAAATCTTAAGCTGCAGGGTGCAAAGCAGGCAATTACATTACAGACCCAAGTTACCAGTGCACTCCCTGACCTACAGAACACCTTTGTTTAGACTGCCTTCATGCTGAGGGGGTTTGGACCCAGCAACCGAGATGTATCTGCGTTATTAAAACAACACAAAACAACACAGAAGCGGAAGGATCCCGGAGAACGCTCCTTCAATGTTTATTATCAAGTTACCAGATAAATCTGGTTTCTGCGGCTATTGGGAAATGGACGCGAATGGAAGAACCTCCCGTATTTTGAAGACTGAACATCTGTCCAGTCGATCCCAGCGCCACAACCAGGACCGCCCCGAGGTCCGC
>NW_009717378.1:9054-10205 GCF_000703405.1 Apaloderma vittatum | reverse complement strand
GAGCCGTAAGGCCGTAAGGGCCCCACAGTGCGGTCGGGGCCCTGTCGGTGACCGCCCGTGCGGCGGCCAGGGCCAGGGACGCCAGGACCCCTGTGGCGATGGGAGCAGTGCGTCTGCTACAGCCCGGTGTCACAGCCCGAAGCACGCAGGCACGCAGTCACCGAAGGTCTTCCCAGAAGAGGGAAGGAGGGGAGGCCCGGGCAGCCGTGCTGAGGTGGCAGCTCCACTCAGTCCCTGCTGAGGAGAGTGTCCTGTGGAGCAGGAGCGTGGAGGCCCGCAGGGTTCGGTGTGACGAGGAGCTTTCATGAGCTGCCAGAAGGCGAGCGGTGTAACAGCCTTAGCACAGGGCTGTCGCCTTGCGCAGACTGCCAGGAGGCGTAACAGGCCCTCCTCTGCCTTCAGGGCAGAACAGCGTCCACACGTGTCCCCTCGGGCAGAGAAAGCAACTGTAACCCTCCTTACAGAGGGGGTCACTCCTCCCACACAGTGCAAGGACCTGTGGCAGATGGCCAAAATACCCGAAGACCTGACCCGCGTTTACACACTGGGGTCACACAGCTTGGCCACAGAAAGAGCACTGCCTGGTCTGCGGGGCTTGGAGGGATCCTGAGCCCTGCCTGTAGGGTGATCCCCATACACATGGTGCTCCGTCTTTTTTCATTTTTTGTGATCTTTTCTTTGCACTGTCCTAAGCATTGGGCATTTTTTGTTTTTCCTTCTGCTGTAAAGACACAAGGTATAGAAACAGTATAGCTGACAATCTTTCATCTAGTGATTATTATTTAAAAGTAATGGGAAATCCCTGGTTTCATCAGCTAAATCAAGTCTTCTCAGAAACTTATTTTGTCTAGCACTGATTTTCTTTTTGCCAGTCAGTTCTAAATCATGATTCTCGTACCTCAATTCAACTGCCTGCACCCTATCATCTACAAACAAAACGCATCATGGATTTTACATGCCTTAGTATTTCTTGCATAATGCTTATCCCTTCTCATTGCATACTTCACTGCTTTCGAATGTCCCCTAGTTTGTGTCCCATTGCCTTCTCTCTACTGTATGTTACCTCTGCTTCTCCAACCTCATCTCCTACCCTTCCTTTCTTTCTACTGGCCCACCCCTGATCACAGCTATGGAATGCTTTTGGGACCTCT
>NW_009717378.1:0-9023 GCF_000703405.1 Apaloderma vittatum | reverse complement strand
CTAGATTTCTCACCTGACTTCTCTCTTCTTTCCACTTGGTGCTCATCTTGATATTTCTTGGTGTCTAGAGGTGCTTTCTAACAGGCCCTCAGAAGCCCACATAAAGACTATTTCGGGTTTTCATGCTAAACTATCCTTTCATCACCGAGGCCACCCTGTTACCTCAGACTGAAAGTGTTGCCATGCGTATGCTCTCCCTCCATGGGGAATGCTTTTGTGTGTCCCCTTCTGCCCCATTCCTGCCCAGTATCACCCTGGGCTGCCCACCTCCACCTCAGCTTTCCCCATCCAAACCCCAGTCCTGTACTCCTGAGGTAACACAGCTTTTCCAGAAAAGGCCTTCAAAGGCCTTTTGCAAACATGCTCACTTAAGGATCACGGCAGATCTCCTGGAGAAGAAGAAAGTTCAGTCTGCCTTCATGTGAGTTAGGAAGGAAAAAGCAAATCATAAGATCACTAGAGCTTTGACACCTTTGTTCTTGCCTAAAATCTTCCTCTTATCTCCATTAACAGTTGTAATGACATAGCTCTGGCAGGGCAGTTAGATTTATTTTCAGTATGAATAAGTGTACTTTAACTAATCTTACTTTCAGAAGTGGCTAAACTATCTGGTCTGATACCTCCCTCCACCAAAGCATTTGCTTATGGCCGTTCTCATGTATGAAAATTGAGCCTAAATAATTGTCATTTAGCAAATACATAGCCTTCTGAAGGCACTCACAATGACACAACCTTGCCAAGAGGTGATATTACCAGATCAGCCCAAAATATATACATTATGCATAGCTGGGACTGCTTGTCTTTGTATATACCGGTAACTACAGATAAGGCAGAAGACAGGACAAGAAGGAAAAAAGTGTCCTGGGTGAACAGCTAGAGTGGAGGTGGGCTCCAGGGACCTCACTGAAACCTTCAAAAGAGATCAAATAACATCTGCTAACTTGTAATTGCTGCACATGGCAGTGCTTCCTTCATTCTCCTTTGGGCTGGTTACACGTCTTCATTAAATTACAATTATAATTCTTGTAATCTTCCCAAGTGGTCAGTCCCTTCCACACACTGTAAACTTCCTTCTTCCACTTGAGCTTTTCCAGAAGCTCCCTGCTCAACCAGGCAGGTCTCCTGCTTCCCTTGCCTGATCATCTGTTGTTGCACGTCACCGCTAAGACAAGGAAGACAGATTTTAGCAAAGTTCATAAAACTCTTTGGAGATGGGCCCAACTATTCCCAACATACCAGCCACCCCCACAGCAGTCCCTGACTGCCTGTGTGCCCAGTGATGGACCTTTGTAATTAATAAGAGGCCGCAGACTCTCCTGGGAGTTGCTAGAATTCAGTAACCAGCAATTGTAAAACCGGGACAGCAGAGACACAAGTATTTTTGGTTTCCTAGACTATTTTTTGGGGTATTTCAAGCAATCAGTAACATAAACACACTGTACTTTATGGCAACCATCAAAGTCCAGCAGGTGAGGATATAAATAAACGTGGCTCACAAACAATATTATTTCTCTTACCAGTCTCACTGTGATTGTTTAGGAGCATAATGAGCATGCCGGTGTCAACAGACCCTAGGTACGCAACACTCCGACCTTTCATTTTGTAGCTGTGGAAACTATGCGTAGGGATTACTTAGGTCTTTGGAAGAAAGTTTTATAGGCTTTATTGGTCATGCTCTCTCAAATATGTAATTTGCATATCCTTTTCTACAAAGTCCCTCATCCTCTCTGCATAAACATTTATTTCACTTTGCTCAGTAGTAATAATTAATATATGTATGCTAGTGTAATAATTCACAAGGAACAGATTTGCACTTGCCTATACAAACACTATTTTTCCATGTTGTTGTACACAGGCACTTAGATAAATGTTACTCCTATAGTTTCTTGTGGTTGGTGTCCATCGCCTCGCTCTAAAAAAGGTCTCATTTTTTTGGCCTCAAATAATTTAATAAATCTCCAGTGTGCCTTTCCTATTATCACAAGTGACATTACATTAAAAGAGAGGGGGCATGGCATCACAACTTTGTGTAGAATGTTCAGCTTAAAAAACATGCTCCTTCACAGAAGGAAGTTAGAGAATTAGCCAAATGGAAGCAGTAAAATATTTAGCTTGTCAAAAATTTATGCAATGACTAGTACTATTCTGTTATGGTCTGTTGGTTTGTTTCTTTTACAGGAAATTTAGTTTGTAACTTTGTTAAGTACTTTTAAAGTATTAAAATAGTGAACATGTAGCATTTTGCTGTGTAATAGTGTATTATTTTTCAATAGCAATCATTTTTGCCAGCAGTTCAAAACTACTCTATGAGAAGAAACATCACATGCATATGTGGAGAGTTCACGCTAAATTGGTGGCTTTTTTTTTTTTATTTCAGCATACTAGTCTCCTCTAGCTATAAAAAAAACCCATAAAGCAAAATAAAGCTGCAGGACGCCTATACACTAGTTTCTCAACTATTGTCCCCCTCGTATTTTTCCATTTCCCCATAAATACACATTTTTTATACAGCTAGACTGTTGCAGGAGTGCTGTGTTTAGTAAACAAAACAGAACCCAATATGAAAGTCAATAAGAAAAAGGAAACTAGGGGAAAAAAAAAAGCTGTCATGACCACTGTTTTGAGAGCTGAGCAGCATCATGTTTGTGCCATAGTAACTGAGTTTAGAAACAGGTATAGCATAATCCTTTTAGTTGTGGATTTAGTTAAACTGTCTTCTATTTTTTAATTAATTTCTGTAAACATTGTGGGTTTCTAACCCTTTGGTTAGTTTCAGTCAAATTTGACAAGACTGTATTAGAGACACCAAGTTTGTGCAAGTATCCAACATGAAAAGCTCCGTTAGGTAAAAACGAAAAAAGTAATGAAGGAGATCTAAAAGCCTTTTGTCTACTGTGGGAAAAGTAGGGAGAACACGATTTTCAAACAATCCACCTGGGACAAGGTCCAGGCCACACAGCAAGCACCTGCCAGCCCATCGAGTCAGCACATGTGTAGCTGCAGCCCAGCCACAGCACTCGACACCTTTCCATCCCACAGGCCAAAAAGAAGGTCTGAAACAAGCATGGGGACCATAGGGAAGAGGAGAGGAAACAGCAACGTTACTATCTCAGGGAGAAGAAAGGAAATGGCAAGGATACCATACTGCAGGCATTTAAGAAAGTATAGGATAAAGTGAAGAATCAGAGGATGTAATACTACACCAGGCTCAAAAAAAGGCAAGTTTACTGAAAACAAAGCTTTGTTGATTTAACAGCTTGCAGAATTGTATGAAATTCAGCATACTGCCTGCACACCTGGGGAGAAAGGGAGTGGCATATACCAACAGAGGGAGGGACTGCACTACAGACATTGTCACTGCTACAAAGCACCCCAGTGAATTCTCAACTTCAGGATTTTTGTGCTTAGCAGGAGCTAAACTCTTAACCTACGTTTCACATTTAATTTTATGAATATCGCACTAGTTTATCCTACTTTTTGTTTTAAGGAGGGATCAAAACAAACACATTAGTAATAATTAGATTTGTTATTCAGTTCCTTATCTTGTATCTCATTATTTCTTTGGCAACAGGAGTCACAGTATTTCCTTTATAAGCCAAATATATTGCATGGACTGCACACGTTTCCTTGTTGGTTAATATACATCACATAAACTACCAACTGCCAAAGCAACCTCTTTTCTCCTCTCTGGGAGGCAGATAGATTGTGCAAGTTTGTTCAGCCTCGAGGACAGTAACTGCCAACAGCAGTTTTACCATGATTTGCAAAATTGTTGCACGGCTGGGATATGTGGCAGATACCACAGCTTTCCACCCCCAGTCCTGCACCAGACATGTTCCAGGTTACAGGCTTCTTTTATTATAAATACTTCCATAGCATTTGAAAAGAGCAGTCTCTGCATTCCTGAAATCACTACATTCACAGCATGTTTATTTTTCATACAAACAATCTGTATTTTACCATTTTACTCCTGTTAGATAAGGCATTAACTTTTCACAGCTTTAAGAGTAGATGGTTAATACAAACTTAGTTAATTGGAGTTCTAGAATATTTCCCTCTATGCCAAGGTTGCTTGTTTTAAGGAAATATACACATGAATTTCTAAGAACGCTAACTTAGCAGACCATCACTTCAACATGGAAGAATTAGAAGCCCGTTTCAAAATTTTATTAATTCAAGTCATAAAAAAGTTACAGCAACTTCAAATATGTACAAACAGCCATAAAAACATCACGTTTGTTCTACAGGAGACATGGCTACAAAAATCACTATTTCCAATAAAACCTCCCACATGGGTAAAATAACCATTTAAGCATGTATGCTCCAAAGCCCTACTAACAGCAGTTGTGAACTCATTTCATCATAAAAAAAATCAGGGAGCAGTAGTTAGATGAGACAAAACGGGGCATTAAAGATTTAACTCTCAACAAACAGTAGAAGTAGTAGCAACGTTGCCAGTCTCGGCTCTTAAGAGTTTTAACAATAATTGAACTCAATTGCGTCCCTTTCAGAAGGAATCTTTTAAGAGTCAAGATCCATGCCTCCAATGTTTCTGTCGTCTTCTTTGACTCTTACTCTGTCTTCAGCTGATTTAGTTATGCATTCAGTCCTCTGTGCATTTCATTCATTTCCTTTACCTGGTGGGGAGGAGGTAGGAGGAGATGAATAGTTGTGCTACTTCTCAACGTAAAACCCAAGAACATCCTGGATTTTTCATTAGCGAAGGGATTTGATGTAACATTAACAGAATCAAACACGCCAAGACCTTAAGCTTTTTTAACTATTACTTTTAGAAAAAAAAGCAGCACTTGCTAAGGTGTGTGCAGGGAGCAGACTGTCACTATTTAGCTGCAACATCCTTTGGATTCCTTTACAAAAAGCTCTATGCTTGGGGTGAAGCATCAAGCACTAGTAACCTTTTGTTACTTTTCCATTGGAAAGCAGCTCTTCAAAAGACACCACAAGCTCCACGGAAATACCTCAGCTAAAGGTCTTAAGGACTGAACAAGGCTGTCGGTATTTCCTGTCGATTGTATGGCCAGCACCGGCTATAGATATGTAAAACCAGTACTTGCTGTCAGCACCGCCTCCCACCCCTGAGAAACAGAGCAGATAACCAGCATCTTCAAAATGAGTGCAGAATGAACACGGTGAACTATACAGAGATGAACACCAGTTAGTTTGAATACTTTCCAGTCTCCTTGAACTATCTGAAGCACCCAAAGCAAGCTTTATAACCTAGAGCAAACTTAGAGGAATTTTTGGATTCTGACTAACGTCCCTCCTGGACCTACACCATAAACAGGTAATAATTACCTCTGCTTTCACGTACTTCCCCTTTCTCCTCCTTGTGAGGACCTGTAAGAGAATGATTGTAAAGTTTTATTTAAGTTTATCTGCCTGTGACTTCAAAACTCCAAATTTGAAGCTGCCCCTTTCTCATCCTTTCCAAAGCAATGTACACAAGCAGCTGTCTGCCACTCCCAACCACTTTAAACCAGGAGGCAAGATAAGTACTTCCTTTACCTCCGGAGTTTGTCCTGATACTTTTTTCGTGCAACACCCTTCAGTCATAATCTGAAACAGCGTCGGTGTGTGTTCATCACCTCTCTCCCACCTTCCAAGTCTCAACAGGAAGATCACTTTTATCAGAGTCCAATTACCCTGGGATGTCATTATTTCCCAATTTACTCCGTTATCCATTCTGAGCTTTGTTAGAACTTACCAGAACAACGATCGCAGCAACTGCTGCTACTATTATTACTACAATGACAGCAATGAGGCCAGGAGTCAGAGACTTCATGGAAAACTCTGGTGCAATTTCATCAACATAGTAGACCACCGTCTTCTCAAATTCCAGCCTCTCATTATCAATACTCATGTTCAGGTTGTTACTATGGAAGATGGAGTCACCTTTTACCTAAGAACACACAGGAACAAAGTGACTTGCTAGCTCACATTGTAATAGGGATTCACCTAGGCACCGCAACACCTTTAGTCAGTACACGGTGAAGGACAAGTGAATGCAGTGCAATACAATACCCACACCTAGTCTCTGGCAAACTTTGCCCACAACAGACTTACATCTTTTTCAAAGTAGTAGGCCACATCAGCTATATCCACATCTCCAGAAGATTTGTCCGAGGAATTTTGCTTCAAATCAATAGTAATGTAAGGCTTTTCATACTGAAAAAAACCCAACAGTACAGCATTAAGAAGGAGCTAGTTTAAATCCAACTATCAAACACACAGTAAAATATTATGATCCAATTTGTGAACTCACATCCTGAGTGAAGTTTATGGTACTTCTTGTTCTCAAGCCAACTGTTTACAGTACAATTCAAATTTCACTATTTTTGGTGAAGCAAAGAATTCAGCTACAGACTAAGACCAGTATGTAAAATTTCCCAGTACTTCAATTCAGACACAGCTACTTGCTAGCTGCTCAGTGAACGTCACTATTTTGAGAGCTTCTAATAAGACTCATGCTGTAATGCATAAGTCAAACAAGTTTTCAAAGTTATTCACAATCAAATAAAACTCTGTGCCTCTTACCAGAACACTGGCTATATAGCGTCCATCCAGCATGTAACGACTGGTAATTATTTCCCTGAAGAACCTGTAAGGATATTAAAGCCATAGCTATTAAAAATAATATTTTACATATCTATTTTCAGAATCAGGGAAAACTAGTATAATTGCGGGGTTTCTTCTGCAGTCTCTCTGTGGTGGGTTGACCTCAGCTGTCGGAAAGCCCTCACCCAGCCTCTCACTCCCTTTTCCCCACCAGAACTGGGAAGAGCATCTAAAGGGCAAAAGGAAGAACAAAAACCCACCCCCCCATGGGTCAAGACCACAGTCTATTAAGTGAAAAGGTTGAGTGGGCGAAATTGAAAACTCGGAGCAATGCAAATCACTCGCCATCAGCAGCACGATGCCCAGCCAGTCCCTGAGCAGTGGTTAGTCACAAAAATCTTCCCCTTATATTTACGGCCAAAAACGATGTTGTACAATACGAGCTATCTCTGGTCAATTCAGGTCGGCTCTCTGTGCTGCATGCCCTTCCCAGCTTGTTGCCCACCCCAACCTACTGACCGGGGCAGCAGAGTGAGAGCCTGAGGAGGCCTCAACGCCACGAAAGCACTGTGCAGCAACAGCTAAAACACCAGTGACAACAATCTTATCAGCACTGTTTTGGTCACCAGTCTAAAATGCAGCACCATACCAACCATGACCAAAAGAAGCATCTGAATCTCAAACAAAGCAAGTACACTCTCATTAAATTACACCAGAGCTCTCTTATAATTCCTAACAGTGAAGATGGACTTGCCAAAAAAAAAAAAACCCAAAAAAATCCAAAAAACCCCACCCCAGATACACTACTACAGTGTTAGAAGCATTTGAACAGTTTTGAGAGTTCAGAAGAGGAGCTGGAGAGTTGTAGCTTTTGTTCCAGTGGGGGGTGTGTGAAATCTAATAACTACAAGCACATTTTTCTTTTTATATAACCTCTGACAGAGAGAAGGAGGGCTTTTTGTCAAAAAAATTGCTAAATTGTTGGTTTTCTCATACTGCTTCTGTGCAGTCCCTGCACGATCTTTGTCAGGTTAATTTTTAGACAGTTTCACCTTATTACCTTCCACTTACTTCAGTATATTGACTTATTAAAAAAATGTAGCAATATTGAATGGAAGTAAATCTCATTAGCAGCTATTTTATTTCAGATAAAAATAAATGATCTATAGGTCACTTCTACTATGGCTTATAAATGAGTTTGCGGGTTTGATGATACTTTTAAACTAGATATCTAGTAGTGAAAGCAGACACTGCCAAGACATTATCACTTACTTCTTTAAAGATTCAGCAGTCAGAGGAGTGTTTCTCTCAGCATGTTTCATTTCAATGATGATCCACCTGAAATAACAGGCAAGTACAATGAATATTCTAAAAGCACGCGCACAGAATATAACACACTAAAAACAGAGCAGCGAAAGAAAAACAAATAAAACCTCTTCTATGTCTCCTTGTTTCTAAATGGAGAAAAAAGCAGTAATCAAGTGTTTATTACTCTATCTTCACTCATCCCCAGCACATCATTCAAGCAAGTAAATCCTTTACAGGGCAGAACGTCAAGACAGGAATGTTTTCACTTCACAGCACACTGTGTTGAAAGACTTACATCGTTCTGACTAACTGATTGCACTTCAAGTCTGCGTCATGTTTGTCAGTTCTTCTAACACCAGCTGTGTTCACACACCAACAGGTGCTTCCATTGCACTGCTTCGCCTTGAAAACACCAGTATTTTCACACTCAGGATCATAAAGGCCATCAGTATCTTCAAATGCATCTTTTGGTTTCTCGCGACGACCTGATTTCGAGCGTGTTACTTCCGCTTTCATCAACAGGCATTTTGAAGTCACTAAAAATAACCAGAAAGTCACGTTATGCAGCGTCAGACCACACATGTTCAAAACAGGCTATAAAAAACACAAGGTTACATCAGAAGCAAGCTGTTTTGAAACCAGTACAAAGAAGAGCAAGTGTCTGACATGTAGGTAGTCAGTAAAGCCAACACGACTCGGATAGAGCAGCAGCTCCTCAAGGCAAATGCACAAGAAGTCGAGCCACCTATTTCTTCCAGCGCGATGAGCATACACAGCTTCACTGAGCTCAAACCAAGAGTAAGGTCCTGAAACCAGGCTCTTTCACCTCTGGATTTACAGGACAAGTCATGATACGTGCTAACAAGTAAGGTAAAAACTAACCCGAGAAACCCTCGCTGTTAGAGACTTAACGTTTAGGAGAATGGGGGAAGCCCGCATCAGCGTAAGCGCACACACACATCCACACAAGGAGGAAACCTAAACCCTTATCTTCCATCACGAGCTGAGGTGGAAGACCAGGAAGAAGCTCTCCTTCCTCGCCACCATTATTTGCTAGGAACTCGACGGTCATTTTCACGTATTCCCTCGGGTGCAGCTGGCACTTTTCCCTTTCCCACCCCGCCCCTGAGAGCCCACCC
>NW_009717377.1:0-1357 GCF_000703405.1 Apaloderma vittatum | reverse complement strand
TTTTTGCGACCTTCCCTTTGAAAATGGCAACAACATGACGAGAAACTTTTTCCCTGTGCGGGTGCCGGAGCCCCGGCCCAGGCTGCCCAGGGAGGGTGTGGAGTCTCCTGCTCTGGAGACATTCAAACCCCGCCTGGACGCGTTCCTGTGTGACCTGCTGGAGGTGATCCTGCTCTGGCAGGGGGCTGGATCTCTAGAGGTCCCTTCCAACCCCAACATCCTATGATTCTATGACAAGGTGGCTGGTTTTTTTCTAAGCCATAAACTTTCAGTTTTCTCTGGTTTTCCACAACACTGATCCCTGGTCCAGATTCTAAAGCAGATGATGAATGCTATCTAGTACCCTCTGCAGGGAATGGATGGGGAAAAAAAACACCTGCTCTATAGGAGAAAACAGTTTTGAATTCCTGGAAGAGTATTATCTACTTCTCTCAGTGACAAGGTCCACAGTCTTAATTCTTACATTCCTGGTTAGGAATAACAGAAACCCGTGTGTTTTCACAAATAATATGACTATAAAACGACTGAGGCTATACCCTGTCTTCATATTCAACATTAAACAGTTTTGTTTAGAACTTTCTTGGTTAAAAAAATATAAAATTCACCACCACAAGTTATACCTTTGAGCTGCTGGCACTGACAAACCCAGTGTTGAAATGAGTTCCACTGCACTCAGTGTCAAAATTTTAAAATATTATACTGCAAACTCAACTGGCAATAAAAAAATACTAAAAAGAGACAGCAATGACTATCTCGGATAGTTGTGATCCACCAACTCATACCTCCTAATATGCACGTTAAGCAGAAACATAACCCAAGAAAAAAAAACAGTGAACTTTTAATTTAATGACTGAAGTTACTGAATGACTTCATTTAAAGTATCTCACACATTTCATTAGAGGAAAACAAATTGAATGAGGCCATCAGAACCAAAAGAGACTAACAGAACAGGGCTGACCCACAAACAGGAGAACAACATGGTTTAATTACCCTTATAATTACACCAGTAATTACAAGGCCCCTAGAGAAATAATACAAATCAGCTCACACCCAGGGACTGAAAATCCTGTTCATAGCTAAAAGCTTCTACTGGCATTTATCTTCAGCATTTAAGCTTTCTGGAAATAAACTGAAGTAATTAAAATCTCTTCATGCTTAAGAACCAAAAAAGAAAAAACCAAACCAAACCAAGAAACCCAAACAAACAAAGAATGCATCTGATGTAGTATTTAGCACCAGGCTAAAGACTGAAAGTAGTTCCTGTGGTTTATAACGGTTTATAACTCTCTTTTAGGAGAGAGTTGCTCCGAGAACGCTGCAGGGGCGGCTGCCCAAACCCCAACCCACCCGTTCAAAC
>NW_009717376.1:0-4725 GCF_000703405.1 Apaloderma vittatum | reverse complement strand
AAGGAAAGGAAAAATCTACCAATCACAACAAATTAGGAATGTCACGCCATTCAGTCTGAATGTTTCAAATGTGCTATACATGCACTATAAATCAGCACTAGGTGTAAATGTAAAATAAAACATCTCACATTTCAGGATAGTCTTTTCTTTTAAAGCTTCTCAATACATGCGGTCAGACTCCGAGCCCTGTTCCTCATTCACGACACTAATGAGACCTTACAACTGTTTGAGAATGTCTCTTTAACTCCTATATGTATTTATAAAGGTTTCTGTGCAGAAGGACTGTGGAGAGAGGCTTAGCAACTTGAGCCAATCTTAAGTCCAACCCAGAAACTTGAGGAAAATAATAAGAATACAAAATAATATAAAATATTGTATCTACGTGTTTTCCTTTTATTTTAAAGCCAAGACCCAACACTATGCCACTTTCAAAGAAACCAGAAAAGTTGATGGAGGCCTCTTGACCCAGTTTTTAGTTTTACATGCATATCTTGACCAAGGTTTTAATTTTACATACATCTATCTGCATAAGGACTAGCCCAAATCATCATATCATGACTGCATCCAAGCCCATTCTCAGATATGGGCTTAATAGAACCTTCAAATTCTTAAGTGAATATACCTTTCTCACTCAGCTCTAAATATCGTCTCTTACGTGACATATCTCCAAGGCCTTCTTAGAAGGAATTTTTTTTAATAGTTCCTTGTGTGAAGACCATTGCATAACTTTGGCTGCTCTTCTTTTACATTTTTCCAATTCTAGTACATTCTTTTTGAGACGGAAATAGAAAGGTGTGGCGCAGATTAGTTCAATGACAATTTAGTGGGGCTTTTTTGAAATTTCCTAACTTTTTTTTTCCAAATTGTTGCTTTTCTTCAAATATCGTAAGTATTGACAATTGTTTTCAAAATGTCTGTTAAAAATAAGCAAAAGGTTATGATAATTTCTATAATTACTGGGATTGACAGTCTTGAGTTCATTAAAATTACATTGCTATAGCCTGCTGAATCTACACTGTACGTGGATTTTAGCATTTGTACATCCTTCCAAATGATGTCTGGCAGATTGTAATCACTTCCTGAAGTATCTGTTAGCATTAAGGAAAATTACACATTATAATTATAGTTTGCTCCTGCCTGAACCCAAATTGGTTATTTGTGTTTCAAGTATGATTGTTACCTTGTTTTTGAAAAGGTGAAAATATTTGTGGTGGCTGGATATTTTTTGTAGACAGCATTAAAGGCATTTTTACCTTGCTATCCAAATGGCCTATCCACTGGTGAAGCCTAAAGATCACATAAAGGATGACTTGCTTAAACAAAATCCATATTTTCATTATCAGTTAATGAGTAAAAATGTTTCTTGCAAGATTAATTTTAAGTATGCCAGAATCTGGCAGCATGAAAAAAGCAAAAAGCTTCTTTATCAAGCTGCAACACATATTCTCTAATTATGATTTCTTAGTTTGATTGCCAACCTAGTTTAGAGATTTCCTACCCCAGTGGAAAACACACTCTGTGGGTAGAGCCTAGCACAGCTTCCCCGAGGATACAGTAATTGTCTCTCACTGAAGGCTGGTTACATTGCTAATGCATGTAAAAGCTGACCTGGACTACCTGCCTCTCTACTGCATCTTGCATTTGTAACTCTTCCTACACTTCTTATCAACAGTTGCTGTGTATGCAAAGGATGCCTTCACAGAATCATAGAAACATAGAATCATAAAGGTTGGAAATGACCTTTAAGATCATCAAGTCCAAACTACAGTCCTACACCACCCTAACACTAAACCATCTCCTGAAGTGCCACATCCAGCCATTTTTTAAACACATCCTTTGGCAACCCATTCCAGTGCTTCACCACCCTTTCGGTGAAGAAGTTTTTCCTAATACCCAATCTAAACTTCCCCTGACACAACTTGAACCTGTTTCTTGTCCTGTGGTCCCCATGTGTTGCCTGGTCTAGTCGAGAGGTGGCATCCCTGCCCATAACAGGGAGGGTTGGACTAGATGATCTCTAAGGTCCGTTCCAGCCTATGCCATTCTATGATTCTATGATTCTATTCACTAGGGAAGAGGCCAACACCCGTCTCACTACAGCTGCCTTTCAGGTAGTTGCAGAGAGTGATAAGGTCACCTCTCAGCCTCCCCTTATCCAGGCCGAACAGCCCCAGCTCCCTGAGCCTCTCTTCATAAGACTTACCCTCTAGTGCCCTAATCATTCTGGTTGCCCTTCTCTGGTCCTTCTCCAGCACCTTGATGTCCTTCCTGTACTATGGAGCCCAGAACTGGACACAGTACTCAAGGTGCAGCCTCACCAGTGCCGAGTACAGGGGCACAATCACTTCCCTGCTCCTGCTGGCCACACTGTTCCTAATACAGGTGCAGAAATTTGCAAACAGGATTGTGACTTGAAATACAGTTTGTGTGTGGAGAAAGAGCAGCTGGCGCAGATGGCAGCTCAGTGGATGACAGACACACACTCACTGCAGACACAGCATCCATCTGGGAGCGGAGCTGGATGAATGTAGCATAACGGGATTTCTGAATGTTTTTGGGAAACCTACTGAGTTTCAGGCTAGTGTCATTGAAGGCCTCCATACCCCTTTGTTCACTGAACAGCAAAACTGGAAGTTTTTCTCGTTATTCATGTACAAGACCTGCACAGTTGCAATCATTCAGGGATAATTCAAAGGAAATACCGGGGTCTTCCGCTACAAACACATATAGAGTGATTTGACGATCACATAATATGCTCTGAATATACAATACCCACTGCAATCAGTCACAGGCAATTTACTTGTCTAAGCTGATGGTCCCAGCAGTTCCCCAAATAATTATGAATAGTAAATGTACAATATCTGTGGTTTGAGAAGATGTTATTCTTACACAGATATAGCAACTATATCTAGTAATTGAGACAGAGTCCAAACCAAGTTCCTTCTCAGATTGATTAATCCTTCCTTTTCAGACTATGAACTTGAAGACCACAATTCCTACACAGACCTCACAGCCACAACTTTTTAGTTAACTGTAAGAAAACGCTATATAGGATAAATCTTTAAAAAGTCATATTTTTCCAGTCTGTGTCGTTAGGCTCACCTTTAAGAACTCTTCAAGGACATATAATATAACTTCATAATTAATATTTGACACTTTTTCCCATGACATGTCTCCAAAGCAAAATAGAAACATCCTGTGGACAAGAAATCCAACAGGTGTAAAACAGTGTATAAATAGTGGTTACCAGTCCATTGTTACCAAAGTAGAAGCCTGTGCTCCTGGGTTTGCTTACAATCAAGACTTCCAGTCATTGTGTTGGAAGTGCAATAATCACATTCTTTTTCATATTCAGATGAAACAGTGGAGCAATGTGGAGGACACAACCAATGCACCATCTTTATACATCACTTTCCTAAGTCATGTCTCTATTTGCCTCAGCTTTGTCCAGATCCTTATTTAGTAGCAGCTTCTTGGAAGGATTTCAATTCAAGGTATAATCAGATTAGTTTGAAGCAGATTTTATTCAATAAGGATGAATGCAAGTTATTGTATTTTAGGATAGTTGAGAGGCATCCCTGCCCATGGCAGGGAGGTGGGATTAAATGATCTCTAAGGTCCCTTTCAGACTAAGCCATTCTATGATTCTATGATTCTATGATTCTATGAAAATCTTTCTGATAGTAGAGATGATGAAGCCCAAGAATGGAATAGGAATGTTGCAGAATCTCCTGCTGAGAAGTTTGTAATAACAAGTGAGTTAAACAAGAACCTGGTATAAATTGCTTGGGCACCATCTGGACAGGTTCTAACTCAAACCAGTTTTCTGCGATCCTACACTCCTTTTGCAGACGTAAACAGATCTCTTCCTTTCATTGGTGTAAAGTAATAAAAAAATTCTGTTTTTGTTTTCCAAAACATACTGATGTTAGTGGAGTAACCTGATGTCAGTTGTCTTCTTCAACTCTATTTCCAGATATACTGACTTTAAGACAGAACTTACTTTGGTTTATCCTGATACCTATCAGACTGAAGCAGATTTAAACCTTATGGAAATTTACTTTCTTGCAGTCAATGACTCGAGATTCATGTACCTTGGATCTAAAAGTGGCACTGAGAGCATGAGTGCTTTTACTTTCTTAACTTACTTAAAAAAATTATTGCTAATTCCACCAGGACAAGCCCACCCATTCATTGTTCTTAGGGTTAACCCCACCCATCCATTCTCCTTTCTGATCCCATTTGTTCTGTTTTAACTTCCTTATCTTCTGTATTTCGTTCTTGAATTCTAATATTTATTTTGAACTATAAAAGCTAATAAGATCTGCCAGAAACTTAAAATTCAAAACTAGAAATTACAGGTGATTATAATGTTATCTGAATTGCTATCTAACTGTTGGCAGGTACTCCACAGTTACTAATGAAAACTTTGGTAATCAAATTTATTAAGCTCATAATAAACAAAAAAGTAACTTTAAAATTACATTAAAAATATTATGTTGAAAAATGAATTACTATTGATATTTTAATAGGATGTAAAATAAAAGTGAATCTTCCACATTGGAATACTTTTTCAATACTACACAGAAATAATTGATTATGTCCATGCTTATGCATTTCTAAATACAGTAAATGCAAAATGAATGCAACAAAATGCTAGATTAAATACCATTATTGACAACTGGATCACTGCATATAAAAATAATAAAAGAAACAGATTTTAGT
>NW_009717375.1:0-14263 GCF_000703405.1 Apaloderma vittatum | reverse complement strand
CCCTTTCACCACTGGGACTGCCATTTGAACCTGATCTGAAGTACTAAATGAACTCGGTGCCTGATCTTTAGCTGTCATTGACTTCGCAAAACCTCCCATCCACAGTTCGCTGCAAGCTGACAACAGTAGCATCCCGTGCCCCGGATCAGACAAGGACAGTGCCAACGTCAGGCTTAAGGGCCTGGGCAAGAAAGGGCGAGAAATTGGACCACGTTGGCATTCCACCTCCTGCTTTTCAAGTTTCTAGCACCGTTTCTACAAAACAGAGATATTAATTTTCAAAAGGTCATCTGTGCTTTACAGGATTTTAAAAATTGTCTATAATTTCTTCCACACATCTCTTGTAGCAACATCGATGCTGGCTAGCAAAACATGACCTCTATTCAAAATCATTCCATGCTCCTGCTTTTTAGAGAAAATAATAAAAATACCCCACACATCTATGTGTCACTGGATTCATAAGACAGCTTAATGTCTTTTCCCATTTATATATTTTAAAATACCTTTCAAAACATACTGCTAAGTTTTTAAAAGCAAATTTTATTATAAATCCCTTTCTCATTTGTTCTTGGTTTTCTGCAATTCTACTTTGTTCTGCCATATTTTATATTCAGTTTCAGTGATGAAAAACACTGTTTTGAGTATCTGAGAAAAACGCACTTGGTCATTTTCAAGTTAGTCAGGACAAAAATAAATTTCTTACTTCAAAAGGCTTATGGGGTCTTTATGTACACAAAATAATGTCTTTTGGAGAAAGGAAATCTTCAGTGAAGAATAATCTCAACAAAACTTTTTCTAAAATTTCACTTCTTCCTTTTCTACTAGTTTTCTTAAAAGGCTAGAAAATAGATGCAGAGTAAATGCTAAACACCACTGAGGTGGAAGTGTCAAGTAGGATTTTGATTACAGTGCTAAAATTCTCCTCGAACTGCAAAAATCGTCAAATACCACTCCAGAAATACAAAGAGGAATGACTGTTATCATATCAAATATGGAAGCAGATGATGGTTTAGGCAATATGGACATAAAGACTAACTATGTAAAATATTATGCTGAAAAAGTGGAAAGATTTATGTATGGCCCAGAATGAAGATACAGAAGAAGAGGAGGCAGAAGATCCCAGGTCCCACTATAGCATTAATCAATTCTCAGAGGGAAAGGGAGAAAAGATGAGCTTGGTTTTGTCCTTCCTGAATTTCAGCGGATAAAAAAGGGAAACATTTCAAAAGGCAGCCCCGGGTAAACACAGACAAGTTGAGAGTGGAGAGAGAAATATTCAAAACATCAGTGTTAAGATGATACGGAATCCTTGGAAGCAGATGAGGCTGGGAAGCCCACTGATGAAAAGGAATTGAGTAAGAACAGAAATTTGTGGGATGCCCAAAGAAAGTAAGAAAATTCTGTTGAAAGATACATTGAATTACACAGCAAAAGGAGAGAAAGATTAGAAGAATATGGTGTTTCTCCTTAGGCTGAAACAAAAAAAAAAAGTCTCCGCTTTAAAATAAGACTTAGAAATGATGTAACCCCTGTGAGAAGAATCATTTGATAGGGGACTGGAGATCAAAAGAGTCTCAAAAATTGCTCTTCCCTCCAAATGCAACAGGAGCGATGTTTTTCATTTCTAATACTTACTAGTCGTCACAGACTTGGTGCACATCAGGAGCAGTTCTCCTTTCTCTGTAACAGTTCACGGGTAAGAGTCAGACCATACATTAGAACCCGTGTTTCTGACGGAAACTACCAACCCAGTCCCCTTCTTACATCGTTAAACTTTCCAGAGAGTTATACAGAATACAAACTTTCGTATTACCTTTATCTTCTGTCTGAGCTAGCACAGAGGCAAACTGTTTTGCACCTGCAGCTTTTATAAGGCAGGAGTGGGATTTTAAAGGAACTGCTGAAGTGACTGAGCACTTTATGTGTGAGAGCTCTACATACTTACATTTGCTTAACAAATCATTATCAGCCAAATTAAAGTGAAGTGTGAAATATGGCACTCTGAAAAATGACATATATTACTTTTGCCCACTGGTGGAAAGAATAAGGCAGGGAAAAAGGAAAAGCTCTCACAGCACTCACTGGATTCTGAGCTCTCAGAGAAGTAGCTGAACTTCTTAGTAAAGTAATGCGTAATCTTTCAATCATATAGCAAGTGGGTTCAAGCACCTCTATCTCTTACTCCATTCAGGAGGACTAGACGTTTTCCTAAAGCGCTACCAGTTCTCAACAATTCTCAATTCAAAATTAACCACAAAGGGAGATCTCTCTCCAGTGCACGTGAATAAAAAAGGCACTTAAAGCAAAATGACAGGCTTTGATGTATTCATAAAGAATGGGCAAACTACTTATACCTGTAAGAGCAGGTATCATAGCAGTATCTGTCTACAGTTGGGCTCTAGATCTTCGGGAAAATTGCAAAAAAACAAGAGCTTTGCCATGAGAGTGCACAACTGCCAAACTGGAGTAGATTAGCAACTAAGCGTAGAGTATAATGAATAGTGAAAACAAAGCCAGCAAGGCTAAATGAAGAAAACGTTGAATTTGCTATCTATTTTCTAAATGCCAAAACTCAACTATGAAGCATGGACAATCTTTCTCACTTTCTCTTTGAAGGACTCCTCTTCGTACCAATACTTCCTTATTCTCTTTTCTCAGGAAACAAATTTTTTTCTGTTTTTTTTTTTTTAAAGTGTATCGTAGATGAACAGTCAAACTCAGTTGGGATAAGGATATGGTCCCTGTCATTCCACTTGGCCAACTGATATTTAATTCTTTATGGCTCACACAGGAAAAAAAAATAACAAAAGAGAATCTGGCTTTCATGGATCTCATCTAAGACAGAGAAAGCTGGTGCTAAATTTCATTGCTTGAAGTGGGCAGAAACTTGAGTATCAACCTACTGTGGACACCAGGCAACTACGTACACCACTGAACCCTGGTGTAGAGGTGGCTCTCTTCTGTATTGCAAAGAAAACATCAAGATATATTAGTTGTATGCAAGAAGAGCCATGTCTCTTTTCAAATCTTATAATAATTTTTTTTCTAGAAACCTTACCAGAAGCTTTAGGTCTGATGATCACTAAGTTCCAGTGGAAACAGAGATAAATTAATTTCTCTTAGGTTACTGACAGTAAAGATATAATTTGCCTGTAGTCTTTTTAATCAAAATACCTGTTGAGGATAATGCAGATACTACAGATAATGCAGTATTTTGTCTAATGAAGTTCATAGTCAGGTCTAGAAGAAATGAAAAACTAAGTTTTTGTTGCTAATGCAATGCCACATACATGCAATGTATACACGTTCAGTCACATCTGATGTTTTTTCCACATCGTCTTTTCCCACCCAGAGTTATCAAACGCACACTCTGCAAACCTGGTACTCAAAAATAAATGACACACATAGATACATGTCCTGAATCCCTCCATTTATCAGCATGGGCTGGAAAGTTCTCAAAAGCTTCCCTGGGTTCTTAGAAAGTACTGCCACCTTTAAATTTATTACCTCAAGATCTTTACCACCTTCAGCCGCAGAGATGTCAATGATGAATCATTGAATTAATGGCCCAGAAAGGATTATCTGTCATCTGTTAAAATTATAGGCTACTGGGGTGAGGATGTCTGCAGTTAACCATAGGCCTGATGTGCTTTCTGTAATTTTGATTCCTTTAGAGCATGGGAGATAAAACACAGCAAAAATAGCTCACTACTTTACTGGCATCAATTAAGGTAAAAAAACAATAATCGGTCAACAGAAAAAACGTAGTCATTCATTTTTTAAGAATTATAAACATCTCTATCCTGCTGACTAAAACGTTGCCCTCACAAAAAGGGTTTTGCAATACCTGAGAAAAGTTAACCAGCAGATGTGGTTGATTTGTCTTATGCAAAAACTGGATTTGCACATGCCAGTGGATAATTGTTTGGCATTCAGAAGCAAAATCTACAAAGTTTCCATCCGCAGCAGCCAAAGGGCTGGAAGCTGGACAGGATCTCCCCCTGCAAGCTCTCTCCAGCAGCTGTACGTAGCGCTGAGCGTATGAAATGAAAAGGGAATGAGGTTTTTTCTCGTGTTCTCAGTGCTTGCCCTTCTGTTCCCCTGAGCAGCCACCTGAGCAGCACACGGTGGGAGAGACCTATCCGGTGTCTCCCCCTATATGGTGCTTAATGCCAGCACTTACATACATTCTATTAATGGTTTTAAAGACATTGAAATACTCCTCTCTGCAGACAGAGAAATGCACCTCAGAGGCGCTGGGCAATTAGTGTGCACTTACATACTCACTAACTAACGAAGCCAAGTGTAAAACTCAGGAAATTACTTCTATCTCCATACGTAGGAGACATGGCACCATCTCATCAGCCGAGAAACGAAAACCAGAACGTCTTTTCTTGTGATTTGTCATCCTATCCTGAGTATCCTGAGGGATTATCAGAACAGGCTATGGAAGGCCAAGGACAGAATTGTTCCATGTCTCGGCTAATTAATGGAAGGAAAAAAGATGGTCAGTTGACAAGGGAAAAGAACCAGCTATTGTTTGGATTTTGAAAGATGCACTTCAATAGGCAGGCAAGTTGTCTCCACCCTCCCAAGAGTTTTGGTGGCTCTTTGACAAGAATTCAGTTGTTACGAAGATATATATCTTAAGAGGACAAATAAAGCAATAAACCGCTGCCTTAAGAATTTAAAAACTGGGCATTTTATCTTTTCATGAAATATTTTAAGAGAAAACCTAATGTCTTTCATTAGCTGACACTCAATCAAGCACCTTGAGAGATCAGAGTGTCCAAGAAACCAGAAATAATGAATAGAGAAAATGAGAAGTAGAGAAAACATAATGGGAAAGTTCATAAAAGAGGAGAAAAAAAAAAAGGTACAGAAAACTAAGCATGGCATGCATGTAATATCTTTACCCTGTTGTGGCCTGTACATATTTTATTTTTAATTAAAAGCATTATTCATTTTAATTAGCAGTCATGATTCATAAGTGATGCTTTCTTTGAAAAACACATTGAGCAATGATTCTAGATTATTCAGTCCAGTTTATCTGTGACACAGCTGGGATACAGTTCAGGAACTAAACATAAAAATACCCTGTGAATAAAAAAATAAGACATCCCCTCCACAGGACAAGTATTACGCAAAAATCACATACCTAAAGAAGACATTAGTATTTTAATGTTATTTTCAGTGGGACAATAAGCACAGTCATTTTTGAATCACCATGAATATATTAATTCAGCTTTAACAGGTTTGTAACCATGGCTTTTTTTTTTTCTTTTAAAAAAAAAGCATCCATTGACCCATGCTGTTAAATTTGGGGTTATAATCCAAAATCAATTGTGCCTCAGCCAGCTTTCTATCAGTCGAGTCTTTTGTTTGGCAAAGACTCAGCTCAAAATGAAGGGAATTCATTGGGGTGATAATTTGCTGTAGGAGCACCTATAGGGTTGTTAAAATAAAGGTGCTGTGCCATGTGCAGGTGTTCCAACATTCTTAAACAGTTCGTCCAGTATCCCCAATGCACTTGCAATTACAAAGTAAGCAAACTCAGTAATTCTTCGTCTAGCATTTAGCTTGGAGCCCTGGATGGCAAAAAGGGAGTCCTGCCTTCAAGCACATCCCTTCTGTTCAAATGACGATGATGATGGACTGTAAGGAGTTGCGTTAAGGTCTTCGTCAAATAAATTACTCTGGCTTTCAAGCTGTGAAGTAAGCTTTGCAGCTTTGCTCTTCACATAGCGCAGGAGCCCCAGGCTGCTGGTTTTGGCCATAAAACTACCCACTGAAGTAACCAACCAGTCCAGCGTGTGATGGGGGAACATCATTTACACAGCAGAGATGCACAGTAGGTGAACTGACGTAGCTCAAACCTGCTGAAAATTCCTTTTCCTCACCTACCCCAAAATCTTTCCTTCTAAACCTTCACAGGACAGAAATCTGGGACAATTTCAGTCCTAAGATGCAAAAGCTATCCGAGCACCATTTTGCCAATTGTGTTTTTGGAATTAATTATATTAAGTATATTAATTATATTAAGTATATTAATTATACTCCTGTTAGAGTTTCAGCAATCTTCCAAAATTAGAAGACCATGCAAGTCAAGCTGCTGGAGGGATCTATAATATTTATACATGTATACAAAGATATACACATTTACATTTGCGCACGTATGCATATTTATATATTTTGCACTAACAGCTTTCCATCCTTACAGGATCAGTCAACTCAAAACACGTCACACAATAACACAGGCGACACCATCAAGCTCTTTGTGAGCAAAAGAAATCATCACAAGACATTTTGTCCCAAGATACGGCTAAAAAAAGAGCATTATTTGTTCTCAGTCATTTAATGAGCTGTACTATCAGTGCTGAAACACACATTCCCAAGCAGGATAGTAAGATAAACTCTGTAAATCTCACTAGCATGGTACAACACGTCTTTTTATTTTTCGGATGATAAAACACTTCATTGTCTTTTCAGCACACAGATAAGATACCAGACGCTTCTCAGTGCAGATAAGCAGCTAATTGATGAAATGAAACGGTTCATGTTATGTTGTTCTAAAAATTTTTTGTGCTGATCCAGTCTCTCTGAATAAAAATAAGCGTATATACATACCACACTGTTTGCTCCACTAGCAGCTTTTTATGAACTCTGGTAAAAACATAATAAAACCAAGTATCCAAACTGGATGGAACTGCTTTGGGTAGGAGTCTGGATGTTAGAGAGGAGAACTGCCCTTGGCCATTCAGCCTGCGTGGTATTTATGAGCAACACTTCATTTTCACAATCTTAGAACACTACAATAAACAATAATGATAATAATTTTCAAAACACTCGCTGAATTTTAAAATATTTTCCCAGAGGATAATGCTTGCCTCTCTCTGTTTTGATCCATCCATCTGAGTCAGCACATGGCACGTAGCTTTGGAAAGTTAACAAGTTTCTGCTTATGATACTGAACAGTAAGTCTAGAGCATCAGCCTCTTAGATCTTTAAATAATATTTACTATTGTAATCCACACGGTTTTATAAGCTATTTTAGAAAGCAGTTTAGAATATGAAGAAAGTATATAACCTTTCTCAGCTTAGCCGTGAAGTAACAATTGCATTCTCACTCTAACTCCATAAATAACACTTTTCTCTGTCAGTTCTGGGATGCACAAATCCCTCCTCTCCATAAAATTTACCAACCCAATAAATGCTGACCTAGAATCGGCAATTCTGGTATTTATTAGGGACTCTGACTGAATTCATAAATCAACATAATACCTAAGTGGGCAGCACTACAATCATTTTATATATTCTATATAACTATTTCACATAATATATTTAATGGTCAGAAACATTACACATTTAGCTGGCAAGTCTCTCCTCTAGCATTTAATAAATGCCACACTTTTACATAAGAAATTGTATTTCAATCTAATGTTTATATTTTGACTGCACCTAAAATGTGCTTATTGTAGCATACTGCATCAATAAATGAACAATTATTTCTCAGTGGCATGTAAAATACATAGTGATGTCAGCAGCATTAAATTCTAGCACCAAGTAGGGAAACAATTAAATGTAGTTTAACTATAAAATTAGTATTATACTAATTTTAATAAAAGGAAAAGATTTCCCTTATTATTTTTAGTTCAGACATGCAGTCATGTGCAAGGTAATTCAATACCCACTGTATAAAATATGAACTATGAAAATGTTTTACAGATGTTTTTAATCAGCTTCCTTTGTTTAACATTAGACGCTAACCTCCAGAAGATACACACAAGCTGCACATCCTACAGGTAATGCTCTCCAGATGGGATGTTTTCCCCGAACATCATGCTTAATAACATGAGGAATAAGGAATAACATAAGGAATATGCTGCGAAGAAAAAGCACCTTGGCAAAAAGTTCTCATGTCATTTCGCATTCAGTGGCCCGACACATCTTCTCCAGCTCGCCTCCAGTATGTCTTGTGGAAAACTCCCAAAATATACAGCATAAAACCCTCCTGAATTCAGACAGCTTTATGCTGACTGCTCGGCTCTAGTAAATACTAAGTACAGCAGTGATATCATCTTAATTATTAAGTCCTTCCCTCAGTTAAATTGTCCAACTTTCCAGCCATTAGATGCCGGGGTTATTCCCGCAGTCCTATCCCACAGTGAACTTTCTCAGCCTACACCAGGTTCACGAGGAAGAGCCCACTGCAATGCGTGGAGCAAGTACACCTTCCTTGGCAAGAAGAAATCAGCTTTCCTTGCCTGGATGCTGGTAGGCAGGGAGCAACACCAAGCTTCTTAAATTCAGTATTTGGTCATCAGTAAATAGTAACAGTGGTACAGAGAACAGATAACCAGGTAAGGCATCGCAATTAAGTGGTAAAAATGTTCCTTGTGTGTTACACCATTTGCTGACCATCGCCATCTCAGTATCTCATTCAAGTATTCATAGAATTGTTCAGATTGGAAAAGACCTTTAAGATCGAGTCCAACCACCAAGCTGGACATGAGGAAGAATTAGGAAGAAATTCTGGACATTAGGAAGAAATTCTTCATTGAAAGAGTGGTCAGAATCTGGAACAGACTGCCTAGCGAGGGGGTTGAGTCGCCATCCCTGGATGTGTTCAAGTGTCGTTTAGATGTGGTGTTGGGGAATATGGTTTAGGGGTGAACTCGTAGTGTAGGGTCAATGGTTGGACTCGATGATCCCAAGGGTCTTTTCCAACCTGAATTGTTCTCTGCTTCTATGATTCTATGATTCTAGCAATGCCAGGCCCACCACTAACCCACGTCCCTGAGCAGCACATCTACACGGCCTCTGAACACCTTCGGGGATGGTGACTCAACCACTTTCCTGGGGAGTCTGTTCCAATGCTTGACATTATTATCTGCTTAGTAAGGGAAAAGCCCCCACATGCCCAGACAACTCCAGGGACTCGGGCAGAAGTGCACCGTGTAGTCCCTTGCTCTGATGACTTGAGCAAAGGAAGGAAACAAACCCTTCCTTCAGGCGCTCCAGAGAGACAACTGGCTGAGATCCCATATCCATAAACATCTCATTGGTCCTCAACTGGAACACAGAGAGAATTTAAAGGCCCATTTTTTTGCCAGGGATGTCCAGTGACATCCCCGAGCTTACTCAAAACTGCATGCCACAGTGACATCATTTTAGTAGGACTGAAATACCCAGGGTCTGGCCTGTCACCCAACAACTCTCTCCTGGGGAGGATTTAGTCCTCTAGACATCCTCACCAGACATTGGGAGCAATGAGGTCTGCACAAAATTCAGAAGTCGGGGTCACCTCAATTAAGAAATACATACGGAGGTGAAGACACTCCCTAAAGTGCGTCGCTTATGCGTTGTCACCTGAAGACTGGAACTGTCCCCAAAGGGATGAGCTCCCAACCCAACTGTCTCAGCCCTCAGGGCAGTGCTCAAGCCAGGACACATAAAGCCAGGCTGTGGAAGGGAGATCGGAGCACATCAGGATTTGACGGTGGCTGGATCTGAAGGAGAGGAAGAGTGAGAACGCCGCCACCCACTAGTGCTGAGGGGGTTTGGTTGGGAACGGGTAGATAGAGGTCAATACTAGCATGGCTTGTGCGTGCCATTTTATGGCTGGGTACCTTAAAATAGAGGAACGAGGCTATAATTAAACCAGTAATTACAGACAAAACAGCGAAACCTACAGGTTTAACTTCATGGCTATGACTCATCATCACTCATCATCTCTTGCTAAAATACTCGAGTTCCTATGTCCAAGTGAGTAATAGTGTGAAAAATACACACTTTTATGGAATAAATATGTTAGATATTTTAGGATGAGAGGAGATTTCCATCTCACTGTTGTTGCTTCCTCTCACTTTATTATTGGGAAGTCACAATTCAACACACACCTGCAGCACTGCGTTCGGCTCTGGGACCTCCGACATAGGGACACAGACCTGTTGGAGCAAGTGCAGAAAAGGGCCACAAAAGTGATCAGGTGTTGGAGCCCCTCTCCTATAAGAACAGGCGGCGAGAGTTGGGGTTGTTTAGCCTGGAAAAGAAAAGCCTCCCCATCACCTTGTAACATCCTTTCACTACTTAAAGGGGGCTACAGGAAAGAAGTGGGGAGACTCTTTATCAGTGAGTGAAGGGATAGGACAAGGAGTAAGAGTTCAAACTGAAAGAGGGTAGATTTTGATATCAGGAAGAAATTCATTACTGTGAGGGTGGAGAAACACCGGCACAAGTTGCCCAGAGAAGCTGTGGATGCCCCTCCCTGGCAGTGCTCAAGGCCAGGTTGGATGGGAGCAACCCGGCCTAGTGGGAGATGTCCTGCCCATGGCAGGGGGTTGGGACTAGATGTTCTTCAAGGTCCCTTCCAACCCAAACCATTCTCTGATTTTACGATTCTTCACTTCAGAGCTTTGCAATGGGAAATTTAGGACGGAATTCAGCCGGAGATTGATGCCTCACATTATGCATACATACTGTATATGGGCTTCTAAGGTCCCAAACTGTAAAAGGAGCTTGGGGGCTATTCAGGTGACTGGAGAGTAGATGTTCACAGAGTTGAAGAGTTGACTCTGCTTCACTGCTACAGCAAGTATCTATAGCAGACACAGATATCCATAGACACAGAGATCTATAGACACACACGTAGACCTGAATTTAGGTATCAGAATCCAGACCAGAATCCTCCATTTCTGTCCTCATTACGGAATCACGCATACCTTCTCCTGTCAACCAGGACAAAATACCTTATGCCAAATACATTTCCAGCAGCCCATCCACCAAACACAGACTGTAACCAAGAGCCCAGGCTTGCAATGGAAAACTCCAAAAAGGAACCTGAGGTCACAGGAAAAGCCTCTGGCACAAATATCTTTGCACAGAATAACCATAAATGAAGAAACTATGTTTTCCATTAGGCAACCAGATCTTCCCAGAAAGGGTCCTGACATTGCTGTAAGAGCAGATGTGTTCAGGGTTACTGCAAAAAGGTATGGATATCTACAACAAATATGCTATAGATCTAGTTTTTCTTTTTGAACTCATGCTAGTCTACAGTCAGCAAAACAGACAGAAAGAGATCTGCAATCCAACGCTCTTGAATTGATTCAAGCCTACCTTAGCGGCTTCACATCCCTTTGCAGAACCTGGCTGCGAGTTCCAGCACACGTAGCTACTAAATACTAACAAGCACTAATTAAAATTTCCTGAATCTGAGAACGGTAGCCGCTCTTGCATAAGAACACGGCCATACTTATATATTACATACATTAATAAACATTCAGATTTGCAATAGGTTGTGACAGGTTAAGATTAACATCCTCCTACTGTAATTGCTTAGAAGTAGGGAACTGGCAAGACACAGGCTATTTTTCAACCAGACGGCCATGCTTCTACTGACAGTGACAGAAACATTTCCACAAAATAGCCTCCTGCTGTCTCCAACACTAATGAAACGCACGACATACCGCGGCACAATGGCGCTCCATTTCCCTTAGAATATGAAACGTGAACTCCATGCTAAACAGCCTCCAGAACTGCACTGTATCTATGACTTTTGTATCACATTGAGTCTATGTGAGATTAACCGCCGAAGAGCCTAACTGCTCACAACCTCCTTTCCCTCCCCCCTCCAATAAAAAACAACCTACAATTATCATGGTGGCGTCCCTGGCCCATGACAGGGAGGGTGGATTAAAACGATCTCTGAGGTCGCTTCCAGCCAAGGCCATTCTATGATTCTAAGATTCTATGATTAGGCAATAAATATCGATTTGATACGGCAATCCAGCTAGACATTCCTCTTACCTATCTTCCGTGTGTAGAGGGTAGTAAGGTCTGCAGGAGCTGTAGTTACGAGATTAGAGCAGAATAAATAAAAAATTCTACCAACATGGAATATTCCATCCCTGCTCCCCAATGCAGGTGTGTCTACATTTTGTTGACTGCCAATATACATATTGTACATACAAAATGCATGATGGTGAGATGTAAACTTTTCATTACTGTGATTTTGAGCAGTTGTTTCAATCACATATAGTCCTGCAAGACAGAGTCTGAAGTAGTTTAGACAGCTTAGTTAAATTAGAACATAGTTACACCAAAACATCACAATGAGTTTAGCAAGATTTTGAAGAAGCCAGTATTTGCTTTCTGGAATTAAACAAAGCGTCTTTTCCTCGTAAGGATGTACAGATGAAAATAAACTTTACAATACCGACTTCATTCTAACACAGATTGACATGATTTTTTTTAGTGGAAATCACCAATCCACAACAGAATACAGCAGAAAACTGTGACAGACTTCAAACACACAAACACGTACTATGGATGCAACAAGTCCACTGATCTTTTTTTTTTTTAAAAAAAAAAAAAGAAAGAACATTCATTGTTTCTCTTAGATGTAAATTTCTCAGATTGCATTTTCTGTGTAATGATCTTTTCATAAACTGTCCTAATATGAAAATACGGAGAAGAAATGGAGTGGGAAGAAAGCTCTCCATAAACAAGGAAACATTCTTCTTTACCCATAAGCAGTATCAGAGGATTGTGTATGCTAAAAAAAAAATCCATCACTAGATCCAACTACTGACTGACATATCTAATGCTCAATCATCTAATCTGTTCAGACAACACTTTGCTGCATTTGGAATTGTATTATAATAATGTAACAGATTGAAACCTGTAAAAGGTTTAAAATAACTTTTTGTAAATAATGAAGTTCACCACTAATATGAATTAATTACCATTAAAAATTAATAAACACAAAGCAGTCAAGCTTTTATGAGACCCTGCAGCTATAGCTGAGGCACAAGATTTATAAAAATCAAGTTGAATTTTTGAACTACAAATAATGGCTATTAAGTATTATTTTGGATTAAATGCACATGTCCAATATATGAAAAACTAAATCATGAGCACTGTTCAGTTTTTTTTTCTTTCCATTGGAAAAATCATATTCCCTGAAACAAACAATTCTGTATAATGAACAATACTTCACAGGTCCACAGTTAAGGACACAGAGAGAAATAATGACATCAAAAGATGTATTTAACAGGCTTAAATCATGGCATTCACACAGCATATAGGGTACTCAGTCTCAGGCTTATGTTCTTCCAGCAGTGACTTGAACATGAGTCCTTCCTCTCCAACACTGTTCTCCTACCCACTGGACTACCAGCTAGATAAGATTCCTCTTCACCTTAGCAGACTGTTACTTCTTTTTTTAAAACAAAAACAAAAAACAAAACACACTCTTTTAGTTAGTTCTGATGAAAAAGTAAAGCAAATGTCAAAACCTCTAGATTTTTCAGGAAATGGAATTCTTGTTTTCCAGCCAGAGACAGCAATTATAGAGACCTCAGAGCAGGACGTGAACCCTGCAACGCTTGAGCAAGAGCCTGAATTTGCCGGAATTCAAAATTGGGCATCATCTGAATCAACTCTAACAGTAATATATTAGAAATGCAACCACCCCCTATTGTAACTGGTCCCATACAGTGAGATTTGAAGGAGTTTCAAATGTATGGATAAATACTGGAAAAGGACCAAAACGAACACAAAGGAAATTCAAGTCCTAAAAGCTGTATCGTAGCAATCTGAAAAGCTTGCTTTAAACCTGTTAAAGGAAGGAAATTCACAGTTAAGACTGAAAAACCTGGCTGAAACTCCAGCCTTCAAATACATATGCTGCTTTGTAGAAACAAAAAAAGGGTAGGCAAACTGTACAAATCAAGACCAGAGTGTCAGCCTGGATTTCCAGTTTTAACTATGATTTGTGACATATTAGAGAAAACTTTATTTCATTATGTTTCCATAAAGTTGTAGCTTTCAGATGGACAAGCCAAGAATAGTCAAACAAGCTGAGGGGTTTATTACAGAAGCAAAATCACTAACTTGAGGTAGTGAATAGATTTCTTGCTACAGGTCTATCAAAAATACAAATAAATAAATAAATAGGAAAAGAGAAAAAGGAAGCAACACTTCCAGAAGTCGCAAGGCCTGATTTAACAGTATTATCTTTCCCAGTATAAATTTCTTTGTAGCGGTAGTAGTACTTCCCACAGCAAAATCAATCATGATATTCTGTGCAAGTATTTCAAAGCAATTGCTGGTAGCTTACATCAAACTTTGATCGGCGTAGTTCTTCCGAAAATGGGACTTGATTCAATCAATAATTGTATATACGTATATATAAACATACACACACAAACATAAACTATTATATATATATATATATATATAAGAGCTTTCCTGAACAAAG
>NW_009717374.1:0-8573 GCF_000703405.1 Apaloderma vittatum | reverse complement strand
TTGCTTTTAAGATCTGTTTGCTCTTTCTTTTCTTCCCACTACTCCTCTCTGATTTGTTCTTTTAATAAATCTAATTTTTCCCCAAAATTGAGTCTGTTTTGCCCGGGACAGTAAATGAAAATGATCTCCCTGTCCTTATCTCAAACCTTAAGCCGTTTGAAATATTTTCTCTCCCTGTCTGTTGGAGCAGGGGGATTGAGAGAGGGGCTGTGTGGGTCTCTGGCTGCCGGCCAGGGTCAAACCACGGCAGTCTTTTTGGTGGCCCATAAGGGGAACAAGATCTAGGAAGGGAGGAATTTGAGATAAGGACAGTAGTTGAGAGAGGTAACGGGCAAAACATGGACTGAGCAATGTTGAAGAGCAGAACGATTTTGGGAAGTTTATGTTCTTGTGATTGTGGTGAAGGGACAAGGGGTGGATTGTGTGTAGATTGTTTAGTCTTGTTTGGTGTTGTGGTGAAGTTTGTTTTGATTTTGGTGTGGGGCGTTTTTGGTTTTTCTATTTTGATGTTAATGCTGTGTGATGAATGTAAATTTTAATAATTCTTAAATATGTGATTCACAGAGGCGAGGGGTGGAATGTATTGGGTTGGCTCAGCCGGATTTTGGTGGCGGCGGAGGGGAGCTTCAGGGTGGCTTCTGTAAGAAGCTGCTAGAAGCTTCCCAAGTTTGATGGAGCCGGTTGACCTTTTTGATATCTGGTAGATTGTTTAGGAATGAAATAGAGAGCAAGAAATGTATGCAAGACGAAATGTACACAACCAGAAATTTCAAAGACATTATGTTTGCCAGGGCAAGTCTAGCTTTTTGTTAATTTTTGTTAATTTCTTTCTTTTTCATTTTTTTCCTGAGTGTGTAATAAAATGCTTTATGATTGGTGAATTATCCCACCAGTTATTATAAGAAATGCTATTTATAAAATATAAATTGCTGCTTACTATGTCTGTTTTATTCCTTTCAGTAGAAGATAGAGCACAGTCTCCCTCGCACAGTCTTCTACTTTTCCTAGCTATTGTGCTTAAAGTTTTCTAAATAATAATTTACAAAGCAAGTTATCAGGGATATTAACCAACTCTCATGGGAAAAACCTTCTGTCTAAAGCCGTAGTCATATGTATTAGAATGTCTTTTAGAGATAAATGACCATGATTCTCAAGATAATCCATCAACATTAGTGTTATCAAAACTGGCATGGGAATTAAGGGATTTAGAAGTATAATCTTTGGATTTAGTGAAAATAAAATTATCATTGATCAAAAATTGAGTAATTGTATAAATTTTGATTGTAGACATTTTATTAATAGCAGGTTCCCTTTGTAAAAGAGAGCCAACATATATAAACATTGGTGCAGCAGTGCCCAAGTAAATGAATTTTGCTGAGTATTAATGCCATATCTGACACAAACCCTCTACCAGTAGGGACAGTTTTACAAGGACCCATTTCAATCCTGAATTTTGAAGACTTCTCTTCCACTGTCAGCAGTTTGTCAAAGGGAAGGATATCATGGGTGAGTGAGAAGTTCTTGGAAATAAACAGATCAATCTAATAACTGGAAACTTTGGTGCATACCAGCCCTACAGCAACACATCAGTAGTCAACAAAGTTCTCACTTTTGTCTCCAGTGGTGCTGTTGGCAACATCTTTCATGTGGCTGCACTGGAACATAAGTTTGTGACACATAAGACCTGCACATAAATATTAATTGTAGAAATTGTTCTCCGTTCAGGAAAATCCAGGTTGAGCAATCCTCTCCTGGAATATGCCACTGCTTGTCTTTTTCTTTCTATCTAAATGTACGTATATGGACATAAATAGGTGTGAAAACAGACATGTTCAGGAACACAGAGTTTGGAATTGCTACAAAGTGACAAAGTTTGTACAAGTAACACTAACGTGGGTCTCATCTCTGCCACAGCCTCTAAGAGGGTCACTAACATTGATTTTTTTTCTAGGTTCCTTCTTTTTTTCACTCGTATTCACCATCTAAATATTGTACTATGTTAATAGTGCCTAAAATTGAGTACCTGTCCGCTGAAGATCACCGAACATTTCACATAGATTGGGAACTCCCTTAACAAAAATCAATTTAGCTTCCCTTGATTCCCTTTTGTAGCAGAGAATATAAGTTTGTATCACATACTGATTCTTCATACTAGCTTAGTTAAGGAAGAATATAATGTATTCGTTTCAAATGTCAGGTCTATTGCAAATGAAATTTTGCAAGTAAATCAGAGTTAAAAGGTGACATACATGGAGACACCATAATTTTCTAGCAACTCAGTGCAGCACAAACCTTGGCTTCTTATTACATTTGGAAAGAACTCCAACACATATGACACCTACCGGCACTAAGAGCATTGGATATTTCCTGGCTCAGAGCCCTGATTAGTATCGTAATCTACAGCACCTGAACATTCTTGATGGCAGCACCGTGATCAGGAAGCTAATTAGCTAGAAAAGGGAAAAATTAAGTCATCAATTACTGATTGCTATCCCATTATGTAAGGAAGCAATCATGTGATGGAAATGTACAAGCCTGGAGGATAGAAAAGGCCCAAAGTAATTTTATGAGCATATATTGGTGCAGATACAGGAAGGAAAGAACAAATAAGAGGTCAAGTACTAGCACTGAGGGGCATATTGTATTCATGAATAATCAGCTTCTTTGAAGATGGTGCCTGCTAGAGAGTTAGTTACCACTGCCTCAGTAAATCAGTGGTAATTCCGCTCTGTAATGCGGAATGCTACAAGAAAAGTGAGTAAATTGCAGCCCCTAAGGTCAGCAATGTAATGTGTTTCTCTCCCCAGTGTCTGATAAGAGCAGATGGAGGTAGTAGTACTGTGAAGTTCTCTGGTTTTTCTTTCTTTTTTTTTCTTTTTTTCTTTCCCTCACTCTCCCGCCCCTCACTTTTGCAGACCCATAGGTAGAGAAAACCCTACAAGCATGTTGTTCGTTGTGGAGCTGTTACATGCTATGTCAATTGCTAATTCGGCCTAATAAGGCCAATAGAAATGTGACTTACACTGGAATATTTATCTGTGGTACTGATTCTAGTATGTATTTACAGCTTTTGAGGATTGTATCTCAAATTAGTTCTTTATTTCAGAGCAACATTCCCTTTCATTTATATATTATTTATCTATGTTTTAGAAGTGAACAAATAACATCTAAAGTGACTTGAGACATACATTTTTTCCTACTTTTTAGAAGTAGGAAAAGTACTTTTTTAGAATATGCAATGATATATCTTTCCATGAAGCACTAAGAACTAACAACTCTTGGTCTTTAGCTCTTAAATTAAAGTCAACCCTCTGAAAACATTCTGCAACAGTTACCTAAGCTTGTCTTTAGTCCAGCAAGCCCACATTCCTAAATCAACAGAGATGACAAACTGAATTACATGAACAGCTGAAACAGGTCTATTTGCCGTTCTTGACATTTGCAGAACAGTTTGTTTATCTTCTCTAGATTGAAGCACTACTCTGGATTTTTGCGTAGTGAAGTATTTAGTGATCTTTACTTTCTATTATTTTGGAAAGTATGATTTTTACCCTGAGTCAGATTTTACTGCTTTTGATGGTGCAGAATAGCACTTCCTTACTTGAATAGAAAATAAGAGTTCTATTTAGTGAGATATTTTGGTGGACTATGAAGAAAACTTGCCATTTTAGAAAACCTTACAAGGCATATTTTACATGTTTAAACAGAGGTACTTTGTGTGAAGTTGCATATAAGATTACTCTTTAGAAAGCTGGGAGAAAATAATCTTTCAAGAGCATGTAACTGATTTCAGAGGAGCACCACATGTTACCATGGAAACCAAGAACTTAAATTACTTTATGACACTGCTAAACAAAACAGGCTGATTGAATGATAAAGCCCAAAATATCAGAGATGGTCAAAGATTTATTCCAAAACAATTGGTTTGCCACAGGGAGATGCCACTTAATCTCTACCAAAACTTAATTCAAGAACATGGTATATAACTTCACGCCTGTGGATTTACGTAGGCTGAACTTCTGTCATGATGGACCACAGAAAGGCATTCTGACAGATAAGTGTCAGCTAAGCATAAAATCATAATGGAGTGGATGAGATTTAAGGTGTTCAGCTTAAGAATAGCTATACTAGTAAATGAACCATATCAAGTCATTTAACAGTCTGATTAGCTCAGTACATGGTTTTTCATGGTGTCTAGTAGACATTGAATAGGGAAAAGTATATGAACAATCCAGTACAAAATTATAATTTCTCCTATTCTTGTTCCCAGATTCTGGAAAGCTGTGGTGCAAAGATTTCTTGAGACAAACATTACAAACTAATTTTTGTGTCTAGGGCTCTTGAGAACTTTCTTGCATTAATAAATCTGGTTACTTTTTTTAACATTTACACTTCTGACTCCTGTACTGTCTTGAAGCAATGGGGTGTGAACAGAATACTGACTTCAGTTTAACACTCCTGCTCAATCATTGTATTGGGTTCCCTCTAGCTCTTGTGTTATGTGATATGGCAAAAAAAATTTGTTCCCTCTTCTCCTTCTCTGTGTCAGCAATGATTTTGTCATTGCCTGTAATATTTCATTCTTCTATCTCATCTCCAGTATTAAGATCCCTTATCTTCTAACTTTTCTCTGTCTGAAATGTGCTCCTTATTTTTTACTGGCCTTGTTCGACATGCCAAAGCACAGCATAGTCCACTTTCTTTTTTCTTTTAACCAGTATTTCTCTCACACATCTTTCTAATAATCTGTTTCCCTCTTTGGCTGATGCTGTGCACAGAAATGATGCTCTCCTTGAGTTCTAGGATCTTTTTTTGAGAACTGAGAGTTTACTTACAGGCCAACATTTTACTTGTCTAATTAAAGTCTTCTCAAAGTACCTCAGTCTGCATTTATTGACACTCAATTTCATCTGATGCTTTATCGCTCAGTTACTCAGCTTTAAGAACCCTCTGCAGTTCTTAGCTGTCAATTATAGTTTTCACTGCTCTGAATAACTTTGTGCCACATCATATATGAATACTGTTACATATATGAATATCATACATATATGAAAAGCATTAGGACCACTTTCAATATCCTTCCATTATGAAAATTAACCGTTTATATCTACTTCTTCTTTCCTGTCTTTTATGTGTTCTAATGAGAAGATCTTTTCTTATACTCTATGATAATGTATCTTCCAACAAACAGTTGGATAAACTGCTTTGGAAATGAGACCAGCTGGAACTAAATAGTGCAATGAGAGACCGTCACGTGCTCTTGGATTTTTCAGGAAGCTGAGAATCTGCACCAGTAGCCTAGAATAAATCAGACAGAAAAAACTTTAGCTCTTCAGCAATAACACCACACCATGGCAAATGGAAAATAGAAATATGAAAGTGAAGTCTCTCAGCACTGCAGAGGCATTCAGCACAAGATGGTAAAACAAGAAATGCATTACAGACTGGGATTTCAAGGGAAAAATATTGTCCTCCTGAATAAAAGGAGGAAGACTGCAATTGATTTTCATAATATCTGCTTTGCATTTTGGAGAAAGTAAATTGAAATAAGTGCCCATTTTACTACTCACGTGCAGATCAACTACTCTGTTTAGGCCTGTCTGCAATAAGCAGGGCTTTGAGAAGTGACTTGGAAAGATAATTTCCCTATGTAGGATGCCGTCAGTAGAGTGATTCATGATTCATACAGCCTGCTCACAGCTGCAACTTTTCTTTGTTGCTCTTGGGACTAGGACAGGGAGTAGACAATGAAATGCAAAACCAGTCTATGCCTGGAAGCTTTTTTACTTAGCCCCCTCACTCCTTCTTCCATTGTATGATCACACAGACATTTAACATGTTGTCAAAAAAGATGCTTGGGGGAAGGTAGCCTCTTGCCTTCAGAAAAACCCATCCTCCTTTGCAAATTACTGTTGGCTCAGACTGAGACCTCTGAAAGGGAATCCAGAAGCAGTCTACAATCTAACTGCCCCATAGTCTACAGATGGCTTGTGGGCTGAAATCGCTTGTAATGAATGATAATACAGAGCATTGTTTCATTGTTAAGTGCTTAATTCATTCATAGAGTAATTTTAGAATCGTAGTTTGAACCAGTCAACTGAAATGTTTTCAGTTTTTCTTTAGCAAAGCACATTCTTTCATCATTTGGATTTTTTTTCCTCTTCAAGGTCACTGATGAGTGTTTGACTTGTGACTGGAAAAAAATGCCTATCTTCAGGTCACTAGCTTTCAGATGAGGCCATCTGCTTCAAATTGGTGCGGAAAAAATGGCAGAGTCTCCTGCTGGAAATTAATAAATTGTTTCAGACATGCTCAGGAAATTGTATCCTGCCACAGGGAAAAAAATTATTTATGACCTCGTCTGGAGATCACCTTCTGCCTCGAGCTGAAAAGACTCTAGAAGTAGGCTGGATAAAGATATTAGACAACAGTTTTGATGGGAAATCCTGCTATTGGATGGCCTGTATTTCCATAAAATAGTCTTTTGTATGTCTAATATTGAAGTAACTATGATTTGAAACCATTATAATCTCATTCTAGCTAGTGTCACTACAGATGCAAAACTTATTCCTATGTGTGTCTTATCTTCCCTTTAGATTTATGAAAACTATTTGCTTTGACCCTTTAAAATAGGTCAAAGGAAAGCATGGATCAGCATATTTTTCTTTAATTTACCATTTTGTTAGGTGCTTTTGTGGCCTCTACTGCCCTTGTACTTGAGTGTCCCATACCACCTCTGCCAGAGAAATACATTCTTTCTCCACTTCATCTGTGAGGATGAAAGGTCACACAGGACATCTATGACACCACAGAAATATCAGCCTTGGACTTCTGAACTCCAGCATATCTCTTTGTCCACTTACCCATCCCAGAAAGAACATCAGATAAGTGCAGGACTGGGAAAGGAAACTAGCTTTGTTTATAAATCGAACTATCTTGCAGAAAATTAAGTACAAAGACTTTTCCAATGAGCTTCAGTGCATTCCTTTTTTTAAATTATCATTTTGAAGGGCAGGGAAGTAAATATAACATAGCCAAGTTGTCCACTCTATTTGCAGAGATCGATGTATGACTAATGAAAATAATGAAATATTTTGGTAGAATATATTTCCAGAAGAGGATTTTCTTCTGGTGCATGTTATTCTGAGTAGAAATGGTGTGCAAGCATGGTGCTTTGAATCTGAGACTCCATGAAACCTCATACTCTTTCAAGGCCAGGATAATGTTGCCAGCAGTTTCTTTAGACAGATCTGTCTTCCGGAATCAGAAGTTGTGAATGTAAGTGAGCAGAGAGAGTGATGAGAGTATCTGTAGACTAGGAAAATGAGCTGGGGAAAGAGCAGAGTATTTGAGTGCATAAGAGAAGTAGCGAAGAGGTCTCTGCAAACTGTGAGGGTAAGCAGAGCAGGTAAATTTCTTGCAGGAATTATGTGAAGGTCCTTGAAGAGCAAGGTGGCTTGCCAGGTGCCATGGTTAAAAGAAAATGTAATTTTGGTAACTGCATTGTAGGAAGATGGAGCCAAGGAAAGAAGTAGTCTGGGGCTAGAAGCAATGGGTCAGATATCAGTGTGTGGACAAAAATTTCCCAGTGGATGAAGACTGGGACATGGCAGACTCCCTGACACAATACCTGAGTGCTCTGGCTGGAAGAGACATTAACAAACTCTTGAACATTGCTTTTGCTGTTTCTCATACAGAGAACTGATCCTAACGGGAACCTTAGCCCTCAGCTGAAACAGGGCTTGGAATTCTTCTAGGTACTGAGAGTACATACAGCTGGGAGGTGAATTCCCACTGCAGCCCTTCACTATGCTAACCTCTGTTCAACCAGCTGCATTGCTAGTGTTGTCCAGGGACTTCTCTTTTTTTTTTTTTTAGAATCCTCACTGGTGCCTGAACCTGGAAAAGAATCAGGGATTCAGGCTCAACTGTCTTCAAGTGTCTGGACAGGGACCAGGAGTATCTGAGTCCAAGACCAAATATTACCTTTATGGGCCGTTACAAACTCTACTTTCATTCTGTCTCTTTCTGAGCCCAGTCTCTTGTCTGAGAGTGAGGTGTACAGATCTTAAAAGCCCTGGAGAGAATGGAGCTTGGCGGAAAACTGAAAAAAAAAGTCAGTTTCCTTTTACTGCAAGTCCTGCCTATCTCATCAGAAGCATAATCCTATGCTTTAGCAATATCAGCTAGATTGATATTTAAGAGAGGGCAGTCTCCCCTAAATCCTTCAAAATACTGTGCAGCAGAGAATTGTGGCATTAGACCTCCAGTAAGCTGACAAGCAGACATGATTGTCTCTCCCAGCTTTCACTTCTGTTGAATGCTGACCCTAGCCTGAACCTAACTCTACACCTAGGAAATAGTGACATTAAATAGCTTTAGCAGGAGTCCTGGGCTATATCTCCATTGACAGGAAAGATTAAAGGAACAGTGGAGGTTCTGACAAGGAAAAACCCTGGAGCTGCTCTGACAGAGTTATCTACCACATTAGGCTAGAGGCTATGGCTAGGTTTTCCTACCTAAGTGTATTGGGTTGGCCCAAACGGATTTTGGTGGCGGCAGGGGGGGAGCTT
>NW_009717373.1:0-3377 GCF_000703405.1 Apaloderma vittatum | reverse complement strand
CGTGCCTGCCGCGCTCGCCCTTGGCAAATCCTGCAGCCGGAGGGAGTGCAGGAAAGTCTCCATCCCCGAGCTTCTCCTCTCGACCCCGGGCTTACCAGAGTGATACTTTCAGTGCGGGGTGTAATTAATATGCGTAATCGCATCAATTGAATTGTTTTTCCCTTTTCAGGCTAATGGAGGCTGGCAGGACGCAACTACTCCATCTTCTGTGACTTCCCCTACAGAAGGGCCGGGAAGTGTGCACTCTGATACCTCTAACTAATCTCCTAGCAACACTTTTTCCCTGAGCTGAGATGCCTTGATTAGCGCATTCAGAGTCACAGGAGAAAAAGGAAAGAGTTTTTTGTAGCCAACCACCTACAGCTTTACTGTAAAACCTTGTCTTATTAGAAAACTTGGTAAATCTGTTTTTTAAAGGTATCATAATCATTTGTATTTATACTTAAACCACACAATGTTAAAAAGCACTTTATCCAATTAGGCCAAGATTTAGCGTTGTTTATAGCCCTGTAACTATTTTATCATAATTTATTATCAGCAGTTTTAACGATGTTGGTCTAACAGTTGCCAATTACTTGGCCTTAAGGGTAAAAGTACAGGACACGCTTAACCTCAATAGCAAGAGCAGACACAAAGAAACACCTCACCCAAATTTAACATCCTGCATATTTCCATGGAAAGTCGAACTGAATTGCAGACTTTGATTGTGTTTAATCTTTTCATATCTCTTATAGAGTTGGAATAAAAAGAGCTGTTCGGTTATTTCTGTTGACGACGATTGTGTTTAAGAATCCTTATTCGTCACATTTTTGTTGTGATCTGTTGTCTTACGAATTAGATTGGAAGCCAGGAGGACCTTTTCTTGCTAAAACTGCCCGGACCCCGAGTCTCCTCTCTGTGTTCCCACCCCGGACGTAGGTTGTTCTTAGGAGCTGAAGACATGTGCTGCTGATCGCTGAAAGCCAAGACCCGGGGTTTTACAGTACGAGCTAGGTGCTGCACACGCCTGCCAAGCTTTGTTACCTCTCCTTGGCAGCAAACCACAAACAAACAGACAAAGGAAAAAAGCACCATCGTACGGAGTGTTGTACATAGTGTAGCAAAAGAGTATTTATACATCTCACCAATCAAACACAGCTTTATTACCTCATGCGAACTCATACAAACCAATAGACTTTCAACATGTTCTGTAGCTTAGAGTGCTCACTTACTACCTCTGAACGATACTCACGCTGTAGTTTGTCTCTTTCTTATCTTTTTGCATCTTGTAATTAACTCTTTGTTTCCCCATGAAATGTAATGTACATTGTAATCTTTTCAAAGAATCAGGGTTGCGTCGGCAACTTTTAAAGCAGCGGAAGTGGAAACATGGGGGTTTAGGTTTAACAGAAAACAGTGAAACTGTTGTAAATACTGAGAAACATTTTGAATGTTCTTCATCTTGTTACTAATCCACGCAAAAACCAACGACTAATTGTAATGCATACAGACTTCAGTATTCAGTACTGTATATTCCCCCCTGTGTAACAGGGGGCCCTTTCTTTCTCTCTTTTGTATTGTATGCGATTCTGAAACTGATTGAGTCATGAAAATAATTTGTGGCAGTGATTCTAATGTATTAAACCGTTTCGTGTTACTTTCTAACTGGATTACACCCTGGATTGAAAAGTCTTCCTCGTGGTAGTTATATGTAGTTTCAAACATGAATAAACTTTTTGCTTTCATGATCAACCGTTGACGTACTTTCTTCCCGCTCAGTTTGAGGCAGGCTTGGCAGATGAGGAGGGCACCAGAAGCGCAGGCTGTCACGAAGCAGGAGCCGAGCGCTTCTTCAAATACCTGCCGGTTGTGGTGTCCTCCTGCCTGGAGGAGCCCGACGGTGCTGGGCAGGAGCAGGGGCTTCCCACCCCCCGGCTGCCTCCGCCTCCACCCGGGAGCAGAAATTCAAGCAGAGGCCAAGGAAGGGGTCGGTCCTTTAGATGGGTTTAAAAATCATCATCAACTTCACTCCCGATTACCATCTTTATTTAACATTAACTTTGGAATGACAGCCTCGGCTAGCAAGTATAATGTGATTATAAAAATATTTTTCTTTATTAAAAAAACTTTTTTGGAAGGTCGTATATATATAAATGCTAATTTTAAATCTTTTTAATAAAGTAAAGGTCAATAACAGGTAATAGCCTATTTACCATATCTCAAGGAAATTGACTCACAGGAAATCAAATTAACGTTAATCACTTGCAGCAAATGGTCTTTGATAAATATAACTACTTACTACTTGGGTTAGTGTAGCTAGGCAGGAGGAGGGCTCACGCTCACTACTACCAGCCAGTGCCCAGAGGAGCTGCCAGCCCCTCAGGTTTCCCTTCCAGTCGGCTGTTCCAGCCTTCGGGTGTCAATTTGGAGGCTAAACAATTATTTGCATGATTCAGTTAGCTTGTGGGTCAGCTTTTCTTATCAACGATTCTTGGACCAGGTTACTTTGTGAAATACCTTTGTTCACCTGCTCTCCTGCCCAGCACCACGCTCCTCTCCCGCTGTGCCCTCGGGCACCAGTCCCCGCTGCTGCTGTTGCTGGCAGAGCAGACACAACTTCTCCATCAGTTTTACAGTTGAACGTGGCTTCTTTTGCTACAGGTGGTGCATTTAAATAAATAAGTCAATAAGTAGATGTGCATTGCAAAGCCTTCATTATCAGTTAACGAGAGCTGGGGCAGATGGGGACCGTGGACTTTGGAAGATTTCTGTGCGGGGAGGACAAAACGCAGAACGATTTGCATTTGCTCACGGAGCTCCCCAAGTCCTCGTGCTGGTGGTTGTGCTCCAGCTCAATGGAAACAGCATTTTAAATGTAAAGTGTGTCAGCGGAGGCGTAGGCAGCGTAATGAACATGCAGACGTCCCTCATCTTGATCACATCTCTGCTGGCCACAGGCAAGGACCTGTCACGCACTGAGGAGGTTCATAGGAAGGCCATCAACAACCTTTGGGCCGCAGTCGCGCGCCCGGCGCCCGCTGGCCATCATTAGCGTGCTCTTCTACAGCATTAAGGCTGTGGGTCCCTTTGAATTACAAGTGCAGTTTGGCCTTTCCTTACATTGGAGAACCGCCACGTGGTTGCGCGGCAAATGATAAACATCTTGTCCTTGAGGCTTGATCACACATCGGAAGGGTTTCCTGCGAGCACCAGTATTAGGATCATGCTCTCAGTGGTTATTGTGTTTCACCCGGTAGCTACGCCCCGAAGGGCCACCAGAGCCCTGCGCAGGAACAGCGACTCGTGTGAGGATCCCTCCTCTGCGCACGCAACCAGACGGGATCGCGGCCCCCCGGCCGTGCGGGACCTCTGCCGCAGCACCGTGTGCCCACCCTGCA
>NW_009717372.1:0-958 GCF_000703405.1 Apaloderma vittatum | reverse complement strand
TCATCAAGATCATTGATGAATATGTTAAACACGAGCGGCCCCAGTACCGAGCCCTGAGGGACACCACTCGTGACTTGCCGCCAACTGGATTTAACTCCGTTGACCACAACTCTTTGGGCCCGGCCATCCAGCCAGTGTTTCACCCAGCAGAGTATGTGCCCATCCAAGCCATGGGCAGTCAGCTTAGCCATAACGATGTTGTTAGGGACGGTGTCAAAGGCCTTACTGAAGTCCAAGTAAACTACATCGACAGCCTTTCCCTCATCCACTAAGCAGGTCACCTTGTTATAGAACAAGATGAGATTTGTCAAGCAGGATCTGCCCTTCATGAATCCATGCTGACTGGGCCTGATCTCCCTGTTGGCTTTTAATTGTTCTGTGATGGCTCTTGAGATTATTTGTTCCATCACCTTTCCTGGCGCTGAGGTAAGACTGACAGGTACCCGCTGTTACTGTAAATCCTTATAGCACCATTAAAATAAGGGTGCATCAGCCAAGGGCTAGGTTTGAGTTTGCAGTGGAAAATGTTCTGCTATTCCTGACAAGTGTCTCATTCGGGAAGAAATGATAAAAGATTTCAGTTAGGAAGCTGACCCTATAATAAAAGGTGCTGGTGGACTTTCCTTCCACAGCGGTGACGTCAACACGATAATCCTCAAAGATCTATCATCCAAGCGTCAGACTCCAGGCCTTCAAAGTTAGTAAAAGGGCAGTTGTTTATGCACAGTTCACATATCTAGCGCCAGAGGAATGGCGAGCATCACGAGCGAGCTGCTATAAATAGCCTGCGCACCCGAGGATATGTCTCGTATCTTTATTTCAATAGAGGGCTCATTTACGTAAGCCTCTCCCAACCCGCGGCGCTTGACGCCCTACCCCCTGAAGTTACGGGGTGCTGCCAGGAAAGCACAGAGCTCGGTCTGAAGCCGTGATTTCTCCCCCCGCCCCGACTATATCT
>NW_009717371.1:0-2340 GCF_000703405.1 Apaloderma vittatum | reverse complement strand
ATGGCAGGGGTTGGGTTAGATGATCTCTAAGCTCCTTTCCAGCCTAAGACACTCCAGTTGGGCACAGGGTCAATGGGAAAACGCCCGTGGAGGGTTTAACCAGAATGTGTCTCCTGCACCCAAGCAGGTTTTATGGAAGTTGTGCATATGCAGAAGTGGGAGAAAAATTAACAAATCTGCCCATTATGAAGCTGACATGAGAATATTAGCAGTCGTGGGCACAGCGTTATGGCACACGTGGAGGAGGTAGCGCCACGGCACGCGTCGCGTCTCTAACGTATGTTTTGCCTCAGTTACTTCCAGAAATATAGCCACGGTTGTGCAGTTTTAAAGAATGACCTCTGAGAACAAGAATATAATTATTGGGATCTGAGCACTGCTAATCATATGTTTCTGAACAGCAAAAATGCTAACAGATTTCTAGGTCTACATTATTCATGAGCTTCCTGTTTGTGCATAGGAATGAAAGACTGAGCTAAAAGGACACCGACGACTTTGTCACTTTTTCTTGATTTTCGTTACAGTCTCCACAGCTGTTAAAAATCATTAAAGCAGCAGTTTTCCCTGAGGAAAAAATAAAATCCGATCCAGGAAATAAGGATTAATGAGAAAATCTTGTCTATCCTTTATGAACTAACTCAAGCAACTAAATAAAAACACTGTATTTCACATAACTTTTGTGATGTAGACACAACTAGACTGTTGACAGGCTTTTTCTTTTGTCGGGTGGGCTCGCTGCTTGGTGGAGAGCCTGCATGTCGCATTGATGGCCGAGTGGATTGACAAGCAAACTGCAGCACACAGGTCGCAGCGAGTGGTCGGGCAGTGCAGGGACAGGTTGGATTGCAACAGGAAGCTTTCAGAAAATTTTCCTTAACCTATTATGGTTAAAGCAAGAGCTTCTCCTTTTCATTTCCAGCTGTCAGTCCGCTGTGGGTCTGGCTGGAGCCACTCACTGAGAAATTGAGATGCTTCAAGTGTGCAGAGGAAGGGTATTTCATAAATCGTATCCTCAGTAGTGCTTTCTTGATAAACGTTACAGGAAAAAAGATTGCAAACCATGTGGAAGATTTCATAAACAGAAGATTTCATCAACAGACACTGCAAATTGGTCATGCCTTCCGTTATCTTTTATTTCTGATAATGCTCGACAGTGTCTTGTAACTGGATGCACAATGCTGAAAGAAATGCCTTTTGATTTGACATCAAACCCTGTTGATGCATCTTCTTAGAATGCAGAAGTGCTGTTTGAGGCTTTCTTCATTTGTGAAAGTTATTGTTACATTTCATACATGGCAGTCAATGGGTGTCCCTAGGCTAGAAAGGCACCGCTCCAGAAGTCTTTCTCTGCTTCTGAAGGGGCTGCAGTATCTTTGGGAAAAAAAAAAAAAAACAGCAACTCCACACAACATCCTTCTGTGGCTTTATGCAGGGTAAGTGCCATGTCCCCAGTGTTGGGGTGGCCAGATCCCCATGACGTTTTGGGGAAAAGCAGAGCTCCTCACTGACCAGCTGCCGCTGGTGCTTTTCCCTTCTCTTCAACCCCAGAGCATCTCCTCTCTCGGGTGATGTTTTTGCTGCTGTGCTCCTCCTCCACACCCAGAGGTCATGCCGGAGGGTGCGGAGAGCCCTGCACACCCAGGGCAGACGTGGGACCTGCCGCAGGGCAAAAACATTTCATAGAATCATACAATTTTTTAGGTTGGAAAAGACCCCTAAGATCATCAACACCAAAGGTTAACCCAGCGCTGCAAGGCCTGCCACTAACTGGTGTCCCTGAGCACCACATTTTAGCTGGTTTTGGAGTTCTTTGCCTTTTCTTGGCTTCTCTCTATACGTAACCTTGGCCACCTCCAATCTACCTGTAACCATATTTTCTTTGCAATTAACGAACTAATTCTTTTTGCTGCCCTGACCCTTTCAATGGTTTCTTTTGCATTTTCTTCTTAGACCAGCTTCACAGGGGTTTCTGCAGCCACACGGTGTGTGGGACTGCTGAAGGCTGCAAGTGTGCAGGGTCACTCTGAAATCCAGACAGATCTCATTGTCCAAATTTATTTTTCAAATCTGAAAAATTTTATTATTCATTTATTCAATTTTTTTTTCTTTGAAATACATTGCACTTCTTTTTCCTTTTTGAGTAGTTTAGCTCTTGTTAATAGCAGTGCACAGGTCTACCGGTGATGGGATGGTAAACTAGTGGGTGTATTTTTGTGATACTCAAAAGTAGACTGCAATATGAATAGGAGCTCGTGCCAAAATCCTTCTGCTCAGGAAATGTTTCCCTGATTTCATGAAATTACAGAATGACAGAATGTCTTAGGTTGGAAGGGACCTCAG
>NW_009717370.1:1023-12400 GCF_000703405.1 Apaloderma vittatum | reverse complement strand
ATATAAAATTTTAACCTGCAGTGTTTCCGTTCTGTCTAGTGAGAACACTGTGCAAAAAGAAAAACTTGTTGGGTTTGTTGGGGATTTTTTTTGAATATATTGAACTATAAAAGATTTGCGAGTAGGTCTTTTCAAAGTTCAGATAAGGCTGAGATTTCTCCCCTGTAAGAATATTGGACAATTAATGCTTTATGTTTTTACCTAATTCCAGGTATAAAGTGTGCCCTCAAGTAGTCTAAATACTGTAATTCTAAACCAGCTTTGTTTTTTAAGTCCAGTCTTCTGCATTGGGCTTTTTAATTCCCACAGGCAGTGATTGGCACATACCTGAGCAGCAGTGAAATCATGTTTATTGTTAATCAACGACATGTATTTATGTCATGGTACAACAACAGAGAAGTCATCATCATTGCAGTATGGAGGCTGGTGTTAGGTTTAGGCTGTTTCCAAGAGTTTCAGAAATTCTAAAATAAAATGGAAATGCTTTGTATACTTACAGAGAACACCATCCTATTTAGATTTTACCTGCATTGTGGCAAATCCTTGCACTAACTGACTGGAGCTGTAAGGGTGTTATCACGCATCTGTGACTTGTGGTCTTCTTTCTTCGTTCTCCATGTTCCATTTGCCACTTGAACAGAGTTTTAAACTTGAGCATTAGTTTGGTAATAACAGTTCAGGTTTTTTTGAAGCTGAAGTTACCTTTGACCAGCAGGGAAGCTGAGAAAGAATCTATATCTTCAGTGAAGGAAGGGTGCCTAGAAGTTATATTTGAAACATAATTGTACATTTTAACTGAAATTGGGAAATGTTAATCACGGTCCTTAACCTTTTACCAATTTAAAAGCTTGGCTCCACAAATTACTTAAATCTACCCTTAATTTTACCATTAGTCAAGTAGTTTATTAAGTTTAATAAAGTTTTGGTCACTTAATGTGACTAATCCCGTCTCCATTCAGCAAATAACTTAAATTTGTGATAAGACTTAAGTACCTGATTGGCCCCATTCCTTTGAAGATTTCTTGCGTGCTTCAGGTGAAATACGTGCTGAAGTTAAAAGGATTCAAAATCCTGCTAGCTGTTTTGCTCCAGATTACACCCTGCAACTTGCTCTGAAGCACGGTGGATCAAGGCTTCTCAACTCTCCATGCTGCTGACAGACATGGCCATCACATATGAATAGAGCAGTAACCTGCATTCAAACCTTTCCTTTCTGATCACGTGAAGCCTGTAGCTAGGAAAATGGTAAAAAGCATTTTTCCTTCATCAAATGTGACTCAATGAGCATATTTTAGGTCTACTGTATACAGCTTTTTCATGAGATTTCTTACATTTCTCAGAGGAGTTTTCGAGTCTTGAAATGGAAATACAACTTTGGTTGAACAGTTTGCATTTGTGCAGAGTGCTGTTCGTTTATTAGCTGTAAAGGTCTGAGAGACATAACTCTTAGGCATTAGGAGTAGGTATAAAGGAGAGCATTTGTATAATCCAGCATAGTAAGTGTATAAATAGCACCCATCTAATTAATGGCTTAGGAGATTATGTATAGCACATATGTCAGGGAGTGATACATTGTATCACTTTCATCATGTTTTGCCTCTAACAAATGATCCCATGCAAAATTCAAGTGGAACGTTCAGGGCTTTATTTCAAATATGGGAGATTGTAGCTTCTTGGGGCCTTATTCGTAACGTTTTACTTCAGAAAATTTTGAAAATAATGACTGTATTTTGTCCTCTGGTGGATTCTGCCATTTCTTAATAAATCTTAAATGTGATTCTCTTCAGGCTGGCTTCACATCTATTGCTTCCTACTCTCAGAACTGATGGGAGTGTTTTTTTATCACTGAAACCAGAACTGGGTCCATCCAAGAGGCTTCAGTTTCACAGAGAAAAAATCCAGGTGTGGTTATGAAGCGCTCAGTTTTGCCCTGCTGTAGCTTTCAAATAAAATGGAACACTCCCAGTGCGTTCAGTCACCAGCTAAATCTAAAGTCACGGGGGAGACTTGCCAGACTCCTAAAGGAGTGTGTGGGTGGGTCACTGCTCTCTGCCAGTTTTCTCCTCTTTCCAGTTTTGCACCTATGAGCCAACTTCACCCAGCTGTGAGTAAGAAGTAGGAGTCTTAGTGGTACCAGTGTCTGTGGCTGAGTAGGAAAAAACCTGACAAATTAACATACATTTTTTTAGAGAAAGTCATTCTGTTCTTTGTCTGTGCCCACATATGCAACTAGAGGATGAACAACTAGTCAGCTACGGATAAGCAACCAGACAAGCTTAAACTAAATGACCAATTATAACACCTGAAGCACCTCATCAGCCAGAGCAGGACATGCCCGAGTAAGGGAAAGGACCGCAGGTAAGGAAAAGGCAGCAAACTGGGGAAATTGAAAGGACTTTAGGGGGAAAGCAAGCCTCATTAGTCCTACTACTAATAAAGCATCCTATTATTCTTTTTTTTTAACACTGAAAGTACATCATCATGCAAATAAAAAAGAAAAATAGTAATTCTTAATTAAATAAACTAAATTTAAATCCAGTGTAAATTTTTATAACCAGGTTAATCTCTTCTTTGAGATAGCAGTGTTTACTCTGTGTATTCTGTGTTGTATTCATATGCACAATTATTTCTGTAGCATAAAGAGTTACTGGATACTTTAATTTAAAAATTCCTGTAGTATCAAAAAGGGAGAAACCTGCATTTTGAGTCCTAATTTCATTCCTTTAAATGTCACCTTTTCAGAAGTGTTAGATTAGATGCCTGAAGGACTTTCCATCACTACTAAGTCATTTAGGATTTCAGAGATTATTTAAACCACTTCTGTTCCGTCCTCAGCATGTGTGCAGCATTAGGACTGTGAGTGTGTGCATTTGGAAGAACGAATTCATAGCGGGAAGTCCACTGAAAAAAATCACTGAACTAGTCAGTAGAACAAGGATGGTAGTGAAAGAGCAGCCTTGACTTCTATTAAATTCACAACACAACACCCCCCTTCTGCATGTCGCTTGAATTACCTGCTTGGACAATGGTGTTTCAACTATTTTTGATTTAGAGCACTGAGGGATAAGGGAAGAAAAGAAAATAAGCTGGCAGTGGAAGGTGGAAGAGACAACAGCACCAAACTGTCATAAAATAAGTGAAGTGGATAGAGCATTTGCAAAGCATTTGTCAACTTGAGTTGTGTCCTTTTCAGCCTCAGGGAGATCAAATCCCTGAATCCCATGTAAATTCTGCAATTCTAGTCCATTATAGGCAGAAATGCTTCCTACGTTTCCAGCCAAGAGGTGGCCGCTGTGCAGCGGAGTCTCAGGAGTCCTGGAGCCTCCGACAAAACGGTGCAGGAAAGGGTTGGTACTTTGGCTGAGCGATGAGCTCACTCCTCTAGGACGGCTGGTGAGACCCGAGGTCCACATGCCCCTGGGGCTGAAGGGTTGTTTGAACCCAAGCTAAGGGCTAGGAGCTCCTCCCGGGAAAATTGTCTTCATATGTCTCTACACAGTGAAGTGAAGGTTTTGTGGCTTGTAGTGCTGGGTTTAGATACCTATATCCAGCATCCAACCTAAGATCTCTTTTTTTTTATGAATTATCTTTTAAATAACAAGGCTTGGTGGGTAAGGGTAACCTAAACTGATTTTATTTATTTATTTATTCAGTGTTTTTGTTTTGCAACCTCTGAAGTGCATGTTTATTGTAAAAATAGCAAGTCCAATACTTGTGTTTAAAATCTTTCTGTGAGGCCATTGTAATGAAAGACTGGGCTTCTTTCCAGTACATATTCATGTTCCAAGTCTGAAATGGCTTTGTAGACAAATAATTTCCATAAATTCTGCATTTAGGAAACAAAGTAATTAAGAAACAACGAGGAAACAAAGTAGCAAATAGAAGCCACCAATTTACATAATTTTTAAGGCTGTAAAATTAGAAGTAAAGGTAGGATACAATCTAAATGAAAATGAAAAGATAATTTAAACAAAATATCTTAAAAATAGCTTTGAAATAATACAGTTATTACTTACCTTAGAGACCAGCTGGAAAGGATTACAGAGAAAGGATTTTTATAATTTGTTCTCCTCTTTGTTGTATAGTGTTGTATACACTTTCAGGCAGACCCTACAACAAGCAAACAGAAGCATTAGTAGGAAACTAAAAAATCAAATAAGTTTTTAGAAGCATTTAATTTGTTTACTCTCTGTACTTTAGGAGAACACACAATGTGAGAACCCTGATTATATTCATTGTGGACTGTCCACTTACATATATGAGCAAATGTATGTTTAGATCACATAGTTGTATGTATGGTATATTAAAGACAGGAGTCCATTATATGTCTCGGTTTCTGAGGATTAAATGTCAGAAAATAATTTCTTAAATTATCTTGAAGAGTTTCCAGTCCAGATCTGGAAATATATTTACATAGACCTTATATTTGTGACGGAATTGTTTTTTTTTATTTTAAGAAGTAGAAAATGTACATTTTAGTCAGGAAAATGATTGCAAAAGCTTCTGTAGTACTGCAATTACTATAGCAGTTCTGCTAAGCCCAGTTCAGACAAATACTCCTATTCCCCAAGAATTCATTATTTAAGAACCATCAAAAGCAGCAGAACATTTTTCACTGAAAAATTTCTCACTTGCCTACGTGGGTTTTGTAAAAAAGAGGTAAAGTAGTCAAAATGCATACTACTTTGATTCTGCTCACAATCCTAAACCATTACAGCTTCTGTTGCTCCTGCAGCTCTTCAGGTGCTCCAATTATTATGCTTTGTTGTTATCATCCTTTTGTTGAGTTTATATTTGATTACTATGTAATTTGCTGAAAATCTCCTTCTTTAAAAGTCTCTTCATATATCTAAGCCTTCAATTTCAGTTTATTTTCTGCTATTGTGCAAATAACTTTGAAAACACATACTGAATCTAAACAAATACCTGTTCAAGTCATTAGACAGCCTGAAATTATCCTTGTGAAACATGTGGATGTTAACACTATTCACAATTTCAGTTGTTTTGTAGAAACAGTAAAATACATCAGATATCCTCCACAGAGCAAATGCTCCATTTTTGCCTCTGGCATTAGCAACATAGGTCTTCATATTTGACTCTATAAGAACAGTTTTGAGTTTCAGACTGAAAATACAAGGAGAGTATTATAACTTGAAATCAGTGTAGAAAAGATATGTGTGATGGAAGGTCTACGTGAGGCAGCCTGGGATCCTAAGAAAACAAAGGTTTACTTGTTATTTGCCTCTTCTGTTTTCAATGATGCTAAGTGTTATTTCAGCCAAATTAGTGTCTTTGACCCTTTTTCTGTGAAAAATTTTCCATACGTTTTGTGAAAACAGGTGGTTTGCAGAGAGAGCGAGCCATGTACCATGGGACATGGAGTGGAACATCTCCCTCATGAGGAAAGGCTGAAGGAGCTGGGTCTCTTTAGTTTGGAGAAGAGGAGGCTGAGGGGTGACCTCATTAGTGTTTATAAATATGTAAAGGGGGAGTGTCAGGAGGACGGAGCCAGGCTCTTTTCATCGACATCCAATGACAGGACAAGGGGCAATGAGTACTAGCTGGAACACAGGAGGTTCCACAAAAATATTAGAAAAAACTTTTTCCCTGTGAGGGTGCCAGAGCACTGGCACAGGCTGCCCAGGGAGGTTGTGGAGTCTCCTTCTCTGGAGACATTCAAAACCCACCTGGACACGTTCCTTTGTGACCTACTGTAGGTGATCCTGCTCTGGCAGGGGGCTGGGCTACATGATCTCTAGAGGTCCCTTCCAACCCCTGACATTGTGTGATTCCGTGATTTCTGGAACACCATGGGAGGCCTGTAAGAAGCCTTCATCACAAGTTCTGCTGCTTATGGAAATATTTTTAAGTTAAAGACTGTTCAGACCTGTGAAAGGCCGAGTATTGTTACCCTGCAATTGGCAGGAGTTGGGCTGGCGGTCAGTCTGGTTGTATCGAGCACCTGAGACCTTTCCTCAGTGGCACGGGTGTCACGGCGTGCAGGAGGAGCGGAGACCTGCAACAGTAGGGCTTGGGGCTCCAGATCCTGTGCAAACACCGTGACCTCTTGACAAACAACTTTGTGCTTCCCATGCCTTTGGGACTTCTCCAAACTGGAGGGTTTTGGGTAGATTCGGGGAGATCCCTGCTCAGTCTGTGTGTCCATAATCAAACTGCGTGGAGGAAACTAAAATATTGACCCTTTCTGACTGTTTTTCTCGTCTATGCAATAGTGATGCAGGATGGGGGACGCTGACTTTTCCTTATTTTTTTCCTTTTTTTAATTTTTTTTTTTTCTCCCCAAACCTGATAAAGGTTAATCGTAAAGGACTCTAGCTTTTTGAGTAGCATCTGTCCGTGTGCCATCTGCTGGTGATGCAAAGCAAGCAACGTTTCAAAATCTGCCCTTAGTGCTGAGCAGCCGCACCTCCAGTCGCAGATAGGAAAGGCAAGAGGTTTCTGAGCAGCTCTGGTCATCTTTAACTCGGGCATTCAGCTTACCTAAGGGAATCGACTGTAGTTATAATAATGTCTGCGTTTTTGAGATGGCTACGCTTACCTCTCACTAATTCTGCCTCATAAAAATGAGTTAGAGGTGGTCTTGTGTTTATTTAACAGTATGTGTCTGCTTCTGGAATTATAATTTAGCTCTGAGATACAGAAAATAGTGGAATATTTCCATTATTTTGAGCAACTGTGAATGAAACCCCTCTGATTCTCAGGTGTTTGCTATAATCTGGATTTCAGGTGTATACTTTTTTTTTTCTTATCATCAGGACAGACTTTTATCTACTAAAATACTATAATGGAACATTTTTTAAACACATGAGCACTGTAACTTCAGGAAGTCAGGTGTTTCAGGGTGAGTATCCAGGTAGGCACTGAATATTACTCATATGTAAAAGTATATACTGGAGAAATATAATACTTAAAAAAGAACAAAGGCCATTATTGACATAGGTTTGAAACAGACATTCTAAATTTAATAAATCCTTGCCATATGCTTGGAATTTTAACACTGTTTGTCCCTATGCCTGCTTAAATCACAAATAGAGATTAGGAAGAATTATACCATGAGGGGAATTTATAATGAAGCATTTGAAATTGATACAGATGAGCAGGAACGTTGTCCTTGATGTTAAAGAAAACAATATAAAGATAAAACAATTGCAGGGCAGGATTGGAAAAAGTCTATAGTAGCATTTTATTCTTTTGGGTTTTTTTCTTATCTCTTTCCTACTGCTGATCTGACAGCTTCACAGCAAAGAGCAGTGGGAACATTATTATTGCAGATACCACCTTTGATACTATAAAGCTGCAGAAGCCCATACTCTATAAAGCGTGTTTTCTCTGAGTGTGAAATCCTTGTACTAATTGAGAATCGCCTTGATATTTTTTGGGCTTCATAAAGGTGCGGGTTGACTTTGTTGATTCAGATTTAGTGTAATTTTACAACAGGGTCCCAAGAAGGTACTCTGCAAATTTCCACATGTGCTAATGATTTTACTTTTATTTATTTTCTCAAAACACTTTGTTATTTCAAGACATTTTATTAGTTCCCCAACTAACCCTAGTCACTTGAAATTTATAAGGTCTTTTTATAAGGCCTTTGGGGAAATGACATTAAAACATTATTAAAGGAACGATTGGTTTTGCTGCAATCTCTACCAGTGGTCGGGTGGTCTGTTTGCCATTCTGTGCAACATGCCTGTTCCACTTAAAGTAGAGCCACAGAACGTAGTAGTTACGTAGGTAATTGCAATAGTACACTAACGGTCATTATGTAACAGCAAGAAATAGCAAAAAAAAAAAAACCTACTGGAAAGCCAGGTGCTGGACATGCAGAATTGGAAGCCCTGAGAAGTAGAATTAAGGGGCTTTTGACATGTGTGGCTTCTTGCACCACCCAGTTAGTTTGTAACTACATCGGCCTTTGTCGACCCAGCTGGAGGCCACGGAGAAGAGATGCCATCTCATCCAGAATAGGTCCAGCTTGCTGCTTCATCCCAGGAAGGGTGGAAAGCTGGAGGTGGCCACAAAGTGTAGAGCAGTAGAGTTACTGCCCCAGCCCTCTTGTGCTTCCGTTTGCTGGGAAACACTTGTGTGGCAATTGGAGATGAGAACTAGGGTGGGTGTGGGAGGACCATGTAGGCCTTGATAATAATAATAAATTTGTAGAATAGGGCTGCACATTTTTTTAACTGATGTTAAGTCAGTGTGGTATATATTTATGCTGGTAAAGAAATCTTGTTTGTTTTGCTTTACATTTTAAGCAGGGTCTTGGAAATCTTAAAGGAATGCTTTGTATACATTGGTATTTGTAATAATAGGTTATCTCCTCTTAAAATTTGCTCTGAAGATGATGCAGATCCTTAAATTAATTTAGGTGAAGATTTTTAAATCATAGGTTGCATAACAGACAATAGTTTTGAGCTTTGAAGTACAGCATTTATTTTCAAGGAGGAGATGTAGAGCTTTTAATTCACATTCCTTCTTTTTTCCAGAACAATTGATTGTTTAAATTTTGTCATCATCTACACTTGTTTATAGAGCTCCCAGACTGTGAAACTGCCAGATGATTAAATGGCAAACCAGATTCCTCCTATATTAACAACAGATTTTTGAAGTAGTGTGTTCTCATTGATAGGATGATTTTCACACAAGCATAATTCCTTCAATCTATTAAACTTGCATTTTAGTTAAATACTAACCATGATCATTGTCTGTGTACAGAATATTTTTCACATTAGTAATTTGATGAAATGATAAAATTTGATCCGTAAAACTTTAAAATAAATGGAAGGTCAGCATAGGTACAAAACTTTGGCCATATTTCTGTGCAGTTTAATAATAGCGTAAAGTACAGACCAAACTGATACAATGATTTCTTCCAGTGATTAACTCCCTGAATCAATGAAAGTACTACCATTGTATCTTGGTGTTTAGACTTAGTTACTTGACTACACAATTGTACTTCAGTAATAGTATAATGTTCGAGTGCGATTTTTTTTTTTATGAAAAAGATCTGCTACAGTCATTCTTGAGTTCTTTGGGGAAATTCTGTGCTTTATTTTGTCTGTCAAAATATGTGTTTCCTTTTTTCTAACATTTGTTTTGCTTTGTTTGATGCTTTCATTAAAGTGAGTGAGTATCCAGCTGTTGGCATTCCCAGATGTGGTCCTGCGAGTCCATTTAAAGGACACTTGAGTACTAAGAGTAATGGTAAGTAACATACGTGCTTTCATCACAAGGTTCACGTGGTTCCTTTTATGTGAATTCATTGATTTTTATGATTAAAATGTTTTTGTAATTAAAACCTTTGCATTGAGCTCAGCTGGTGAAGTTTAATAGGGCTTACGTTTAGTATGCAGTACTGAAAATACTTTTGAGAAGTGAGTTCAGCCTTGACTGTACTGCTAGCTGGGAATAGGAGGATATCCAAATATATATAGATGCCACAGCTGGAATATAGTTACCACTTTAAAGACGCCTTGAGGCTAGACATATTCCGTAACAGTCAGTAGTTTACCTGAGCTAGTATATGTTTCTGTGCTATAGTGCCACCTCAGACACTTTTTTCAGAAGAGCATAGAATGGAGAAATGAAGGTTCCGTGCTGACGTTTTTATAGCCCGACTTCAACTACTTCTGTAGCTATTTATTGAGTTAATGTCTCAGTGGGGTAAAAAAAAAATAGGATCATTTCATGTGATGGTAGCTGCTAAAGAAAAATGACTGCCATTAGGCAAAGAAGTAAAGCACGTAGTAATCTAAAGTTTGTGACTGTGCATGGCAGTTAATAACTGTTTAAAATTTTAGTATTGTGCCTGCCTTTATAATGTTTAAATATATTTTAATCTTACAGCTTTCTGCATTGGCTCCTCTCGAAGTCTAACCAGCCAGTACCTGATTAGAGATCACATGGTGTTTCATTATAACAAAATCCTTTCGGCCAAAGGTAAAAATGTGCATATGAATGAACTTTCTGCCCACAGATTCAGCTCATTCTTTCAGAATAGGTTCATATCAAAAGGGAATCAATTGGCTTGTAGAAAGTGTAGTTTTCTTCCTGATTCATACTCAGACTCATCTCAGCAAGGAGATGTGGCTGCTACTTAATAATACTTTTGTATTATCAGAATGGGAGGTTTTGTGTTAAAACATTTTCACTGAGTGCTACCAAAGCTGCTACTTAAATTTTAGAGTACTTTGTGCTGTATTATTTTCATTCTGCTTTTGATGAGATAATGAATTATGAAATAATATGCTGAACTGAAATTCACGGAGATAGTCACAATAGCAAGCATGCAGTATTTATTTTAGGAATGCATGCAGAACATTTTCAATTAAACTGAGACCATTATGTCTCTTCTTTATTTCTTATTTAAAATTTTTTATTATCTTTTGTTCATATTTTGATGGATGGCACTAGGTAGTTTTGAAGACTGAAAATTGCCCCATTTTTTTGCAAAAGAGAAAATTGCGTTACTAATCTGTATTATTGAGCACTAAGTATGTATATGATTTTTTCACATATTTTAATGTTAGAATACACTTTTATATATCAAAAGAAAAATATTATGACACCTGGAGCTTAAAAGCCTATTGAATTTGTCCATGTTTGTGTGTTTCTTAATTATGGTGAGATCCTGATAAAAAAATTTTCAGATGTAGAAATGTGTTCACTCCACTATGAACTGACAATACACTGTTGTCAGTGCTGTAATTGAAAACAAATTGTATTACAGCCAAAGGTGGTGGGGTTTTTTTAAGGTCGTAAAAGGAGTATGAAGTACTGTGTTTAAAGAGATACTGTCATGCACAGAGCTAATAGAAGTCTGTAGATAGTTGTTAATGTTATTTACAGTTCACAGTCTATTTTCATCCTTCTTGGCATAAACTTCTTTTGGGGATCTTAGTCCTAAGGATATTAGTGCTAGAGCCTGGCAGGATGTCCTGAGTATTTAAATTAAATGCATAAAAGTTTGCAAGTTATGAGAGAAATGTTTTCTGAATGCCTCCCAAAACATCGTATGTTATTTTTCTAAGTATTTTCAGAAATACGATTTTAGAGGTGGTTCTGCTGATTGTCTTCATTATCCTTCCTTTTCTAATTACCACTTTAAAGAGCAGTACACGGGGTCTTCAGATTCTGCCAGAGACTGTCTTCATAAATACACTGTCATCTCTTTAACATACTCAGTGCCCTCAGGTGTGCAGTTAAATGCTGCTGGCACAAAGTGTATAGAAACGTTTTGAAAGCCGTTTTCATTTAGATTGTGATGCAACCAGCTTCAGGGCAGGTACGACTGCGCTGAGGAAGGGATCTAAAGCAAAAAAGGCCGACACAGAAGCTCTTTTGGGGGCTTTTTTTAAGC
>NW_009717370.1:0-891 GCF_000703405.1 Apaloderma vittatum | reverse complement strand
GCGTTAAACTCCATGCCCCAGCCATTATCTGTGCCCTGGCTATAAGAAGCCTTGGGGAGGGCAGGGACTAGTCGCTGTCCACTGAACACAAGGCGATAAATGGTAAGTTGGTGTTAACAGCAGAATACTTAAACGTGATGTAAATAAACCCGTGTGTAGTTTTGAGCGGTCTTTTGATTGCAGAATGAATTATGGTTGCAACCCGATCACAGGCCGTTAGAAAAACTGTGGGCACCCAGAGAGAGGCCCCATACCAGCGTGCGGCCCTCGGGCTGCAGAGACTGACGGAGCCTGGCACTTGCAGTGGAGGGGAGCAGAGATGGCACCTGTGTCACGTGTGACCAGGTGAACGATCTGCCCAGCCTGGTGGCTGAGCTGAAGGATGAAGTGGAAAGGCTGAGGAGTATCAGGGAGTTTGAGAGAGAAATAGATTGGTGGAGGCACTTCCTGAATCGTAGGCAGCAAGCTCCACAAGAAGCAGAAAACCCCCTCCCCTCTGGCCCTCAGGCAAATGGAGGGGATCTAAAGGATGGGGAGGAGTGGGAGAAGGTGCCTGCCAGGAGAGGAAGGAAGTCTCTCCTCAGAGAGGCATGTGAAAACATGAGCTCCCCTCACCTTCCCAGTTGTCCTTCAAAAATAAGTATGGGGCTTTGGGACTTGAGGGTCAGATGAATGAAGATGGAGACAAGGATCCATCCAGTGAGTTGTCCAGGGCTTGTCGCTCACTCCCATGCCTTATGACTTCTTCAGTTATGAAGAAAAGGAGAGTAAATACAGTGGGTGGCTTTCTGAGGGGAACAGAGGGACCCATTTGTCAGCCGGATCCAACCCACAGGGAAGTCTGCTGCCTGCCTGGGGCATGGGTTAAGGATATTATTAAGAAGCTTCCAG
>NW_009717369.1:0-6017 GCF_000703405.1 Apaloderma vittatum | reverse complement strand
TTCTCGGTGTGTGCGGCGATTCCACGGCTTTACCCATTACGCCCCTTAAAAAAAATGTTTTGCCTTGGTTAGTTTGTCATCTGCTCACTTCCTGCAGGATACAAGAGGGTTTTTAAGGGGAGCGCAGTCATTCTGAGAGGAACTGAGCTTTTCGCTCATCTGGAACTGCTTTCCCAAGCAGGTGGTACAGAGCCGCCTCCGAGGGAAGGCGCAGGGGGTGCAGAGAGTGGCCTCACCCAGCAAGAGCACAAAATAAGCAACTCTGAACAAGGAGGGAAGTTCAGATAGGAGTCTGCCTTACAGGGTAGTTAGCAAAGGGACTCAAGCCAAAGTTCAGGTGTTTAAAACAAGACATGAGGTGATCTGACGGAGGTATCTGGGAAAGCTGAATTGACAAGCTGAGGTTTGGCCTCAAAGGACATCTCAGTCCGTGTAACAACACTGGCGTTGGTGCAGTGCTCTGGTCCTGCAGTGGTGGTATATACTCATGTAAGCAGCATTTTGCAAATGTCTCCTACTGGCTCAGAGAAGTAGGTTGCACCTCGATAACTCAGGCCAGCACAAAAGAATGCGGATGCCCCTCTTTTTTTTCTAAGTAGTGTCAAAGAACCTGAAATGGGGATTTTAGTGGTTTGTATTAAAGATTGGTGGAGATGGGTGAAAGATTTGCAAGCTGTGTCAGTATTAGTACATCTTCATGTCTGCAGTGGGATAGCGGAGAAAGGAAACTGAAAAGCTGGAACAGACAATAGTTCAACTTTGTCAGCATTAAAAAGCCTATTTTGAAACAGAACATTTGTGCGTTGTTTTCCTGTCCATATTATCATAGCAAAGAGTATTTTTCAGCTTTGAGACTGAGTTCAGTGTGACCTTTGTATTTTCAGTGAGATGAATCGAGGGTTGCTACTGAAGTTTGAAAATCTGATCCAGTTACGTAGTGCTTGCCGGCAGCTGCGTACTCTCTCCTACAGAAGAGTTTACAGAGCACAATGGAAGCCTGTGCAGTCATCTGCACACCCCATGTCGTCCCTTCTTCTGTATCCACACTTCTGGCAAAAACCCAAATTGGCCACTGTTGCCTTATCACAATGCAGGCATCTAGCTACAAAGGAGGTAACTAAACAAATCCAGTAATCTCTGGCTTTCTGTGAAACTTCAAAGTGCAAGAGCTCAGATTGAGCATTTTAATTACGAAAAAGAGAAGCTTTATTAGTGCATATAGAGTTACTGTAAATTTTTAAGGCAAAATTTGTTTAACATATGACTGTACTGTTAACTGCCTCTCAAATATTGACTTAAGGTGTTTATACCAGCAGCATCATGAATCTTGCAGAGGCAGGAGAAAATTGTTGCAAACAAAAATGAAAATGAATTGGTAGAATTATTTCCCCTTGTTTCAAAAAATTAAAAAGGAAAAAAGATTAAGTGTATTATGCTATACATTTTGACTATTCAATATGATAAGTCATTCGTTTGTTGTAACTCATTGGTACTGTAGTAAACCGGATGTGTTTACATCATATGACTTGAGTCTATTGTCTTTTTAATATTGTTTTTATTGTTTTTTGGTTTATGCCAGCTGTGTGTTCCAATATAAGTGTCTAATTCCATGTAGGAGGTAAAAAAGAAGAAAAAGAAGATGCCACTGACAAAAGGTGAAGTGGAGATAAAGCAGAGGATGACTATTGAGGAACTTGCGGCAGCTATGGGTAAAGACATAGGTGAGAGCCTGCTCTGTTGTTTGAGAGAGTATTCTTAATTTTTTTTGAGCAATATGTAGTTCATAAAAACAGCTCTTTGATTAACTGGCAGTGGGCAGGACTTGTCTGGACTCCCCTGTTTAGGTGGCTGCTCTAACAACTGGGTTACTACAGAAGCAGGCTTGTGCTTTTAATCTCACGGACCATTCCCAGTTGTGTAGTGGCTCACCTTGACGGGTTTTCAATGATATTTGAGGGGGGTTATTAGCATATTTTTACTATTGACATTTGAAATAATGCCATACCTGTATAATACCAGTCCCCAGTCTCCTTTTTTTCTAGCTGGGTACTTTTTTTGGCAAACTTTCCTCTCAGCAATGAGGAGAGAAGCAGAAAAGTCTGTCCTGTCTTGCTGTGCATTTCTGAGATAGATTTGTGATGGTACTTAGGTCAGCAGGTAACAATGTTTGACTTTGCAGTATGTTCTGTATTTCTACTACCAAATGGACAAGTTTATCAAATTTCCTTCCTTCTTGCATCACCTCTTGGAAATTTGATTTAGATGAGTTTCACTTGATTTCCTCTTAAGGGTTGACATGAAAATCTGAGTGAAAAATAAGATTTTTAGCAGTCATTTTCAGTAACTCTTGCTGAATCAAGTTGTTCTCTGCCAGTACATAGCATAACAGGAACTTTTATTTAAATCTTAACTAAAGGAAAAATGCTTTGTGAATGAAACTTATTAGCACAATATAAACTACTAATGAAAAAACTTTAAACTGCGTGAAATGGGGAGAGGGTTTCCCAGATCTTTTTGTGGATGCCATTGTTAAATGTCTTTATCTTTTCTACAGATCATATTTATGAAGCGCTGCTATACACAGATGTGAATGTCAATTCACTAGAACCAGATTCCATCTTACATGAAGACCATATCAAGCTAATTGTTAAAAAATCAGGAATGAAGTATAAATCAGCAAAACTCAAAGAGGAAAAAGAAAGAGAAAACACAGATGCTGTGAAACGGTAAACTGTGAGCTGTTCTCTTTGGCTCTTAATTCTTTTTGTTTCTGCAAGCGTATTTCAAATGTTGTATTTTCTTTGCTCTGGTGGTATGTTGATAATACCTGACAGAGTCACAGTGTGATAATATTTAAAAGGTAAAGTTTGCTGTTCTTATTTCTTTGGCCAGTTTTTCTTTGATACACTGAATCGCTGTATCAATTGATGCAGCAGTAAGACCGAGCACTAAGAGGGCAGACTGTGTGGTGTGGCTGGGATTTGTGATCCCAGTGGGGAGAAGCCAGCTCACCTGTTCATCACTGAATTCTGGTAAACGGCTCTCTGTAAGCCATAGTGGGCATGCATGTCACTCAGTCAACTTTTCTGGTATTTACAAAAGATGTTTTTGTTTTAAATCTAGGCCTCCTGCAGACCCAGCGCTTCTAACCCCGCGGCCCCCAGTTGTTACTATTTTGGGGCATGTCGATCATGGGAAAACAACCTTACTTGACAGTCTACGAAAAACTCAAGTGGCATCAATGGAAGCAGGAGGCATTACGCAACACATCGGTGCTTTTCTTGGTACGGTGACAGTGTATGTGCTCATGTATGAAATGGTTTACTCTGTCTTGCCTAATGGACTGACTTGCTGCCAATTGACTGGGAACAAATGTGACATAAATAGTTTATATGTAAGCAGTGAAAAAGGAAATCGTAACTTGTAATAATCATAACTGTGTGAATGGAACTTTGAAGTGGATTGGCTGCACCATTGAAATTATATTTAGACTATTTTGGATTGTGAAGTATCCCAGGACCCTTTTTCTTTCCTGAGGAGTTAAAAGCACCTTTACCTCCATGCTAGCAGTAATCTGGCTGCCTAAAATATGTCATTATTATTTAAAAAGTTCTTAAAGGAGTGATGCTGGATTTACAGTAGGTTGAATGTTGATTTTAAAATGGACCATATACATTTGTTCACAGTGCATTTGCCTTCTGGGGAAAAGATAACTTTTCTCGATACGCCTGGACATGCAGCTTTTTCAGCCATGCGAGCAAGAGGTACCCATGTCACTGACATCGTCATACTGGTTGTAGCGGCAGAAGATGGAGTAATGCAACAAACTATAGAATCCATTCAACATGCTAAAAATGCGGGAGGTACGGTGTTTAACTTGGTAATACTACATTTTGAAGCAAGTGGCAAGCCTGGTACTCAAAGGTAGTATAAGAGGTGTGTGTTTGCTACGCAGTTCAAATAATTAGCGCCTTGCAAGTGTTTATTCGTCTCTGAAAAGAAACTGGAATCCGCAGAACTTGGGAAGTAACGGCCATAGTCCCATTCCTTTTCTTCTAGGAAGGTGTTTGAAAATATACTGAATGTTGCAGTAATACATGCAGATACTAAAATACTAACATTTTTGTAGGACTTGCAGATTTGTGAGAAAAGCACTCATGGGGCTTGTGGGAGGGGTGGTTGTTGGGTGGCTGGTTTTGCCTTCCCTACTAAGATAACTCCTCCAGCTTACTCCTGGCAGCTCAGATCTCAGAGGCTGCTCAGGGAATAGGCACCAGGTGAGGTCATTTGTTCTAAGTGGTGGTAGCCTGCTCTTAACGTTTTATTGCAGTTGTGCTAGTGGCAGCAAGTTTTGGTTAAGGTGGTAATGAGTTTGTTCTCCTTTCAGTTCCTCTTATCCTCGCCATTAATAAATGTGACAAGCCTGAGGCTGATCCTGAAAGAGTGAAAAAGGAATTGTTGGCTCATGATGTGGTCTGTGAAGAGTTTGGAGGCGATGTTCAAGCTGTAAATATTTCTGCGCTCAAGGTAAAGCTTTGGTGGAAAAAAATGTTGGTGTTCAGGAGTGTCTAATATGTGCTTATAGATACATTTTTATTTGGCACCTGGAAAGTAAAATGCTTATCTTTCTGGTATTTGATACCTTACCATGAGCTAACTGCTGCTGACTCTCACCAGAATAATTTGAAACATAATCCTGTTGCATTTTGAGGCTCAGACCTTCAGTGAGCAATAATACCTCATTTTTCTTTTGGAAATTTAGTGTATATTTGTCAGGTTAATCCTAGTTGCTATCTGCTCATTGTATGAAATTAGTGAGATATCAAGGTCGGTAATAATGCTGTGCATGAGGAGAATTGAAACAAGGGTGAATATATGTTTTCTTAACACCTTTTTCTGATCTCAGGGATGTAGTTCTATAGAGGTCTTAGAAGATTTACCATCATATCCTTGCAAACAACTGATAGCCAAAAACTGAACTAAAATCTGACCTTTAGTTTTGTGGTGGTCAAATCACCTTTGTCCAAACCGATGGAGCAGCACCTTGGCTTTATTGCGTCTTTCTGAGTCCATTCCAAGTAATTTTCTAAAATTTCATGCAAGCTCAAGACCGTTTCAGATCATGCTTTTGCACTTTAAAATAGACATATGTGAAAATAATTTCTCTGTTCACCTCTGTAGCACACATTGTTGCCCTACTTCCCGTATGTCTCGATCTGCTGTCAGCTAGTTCATAGTATCTGTTCTCAAAAACAAAATGTAGTTAGAACGAAGGAAACAAATGGGCAAAAAAACCCTAAACCAACCAAACAGAAAACCCTAAACCAACCAAACAAAAAACAATATAAGTTTTGTGTCTTTGTTGTCCTGGAGTCTTGACTGGGTGGTAAATCAAGTTTCAATCAGGCTGTTCAGGTGTTTTGTTTCTTTTAGTTTTGGGGTTTTATTTAATTTGCATTACTATTACATCTGTAGTAGCATATTGCAAGGTCTTTTTCTGAATCCTTAATCTGGATGCCGTGAGAAACTGTCCTTCCTGCATTCTGGACTGGATGTGGAGCAGCCTTGATGGTTCATTACAGTAGTGCCGTCTTACCTTGAAGGCAGAGAGACCTGTGCTGTGGGACTGTATTGTATTGGTAGAAGTTCAGAATTAAATGGAGGAATTTGGCACTAAGATTTCAACTTTCTTACTTTAACTGAGCACTTGGCACTTCCCTTATTCATATATTTTTGTGTGTATGGCTTTATACAGGGTGAAAACCTGATGGTTTTAGCCGAAGCGACTGTTGCCTTAGCAGAGATGTTAGAACTGAAGGCAGATGCCACAGGTCTGGTAGAGGGGACCGTAATTGAGTCTCGAAAAGACAAGGGGAAAGGGTAAGTCATCTGCTGCCTTTACAGCTTTAATAAACCAGTTTGGGAGAATGCAGAGATACTGTTGAGGTGGTTTGTACTCAGGTAGCTGTGGTTAACATTCAACTTTGTAATCACAGAATCACAGAATGTTGGGGGTT
>NW_009717368.1:0-2308 GCF_000703405.1 Apaloderma vittatum | reverse complement strand
ATATATATATATGTAGAGTGGTGGTACAGAGTTCTGTCTTCCAGGCTTGTTATGTATTTGACCTGGCAAGTGTTACTAGGATTTTTATATTAATCTAGGAAATTTACTTTTTTTTTCTAATAGAGATTGACTTATGGACATTAATGTTTTTAGGTAAAAAGACTGCATTCGTTATTTCTTCTCCCCCGCCCCATTCTCACTAACTGGATGGGTTGTGGAGTTGACAGCAGCCGCTGGTCCATGCCACCGAACTAAAATAATTTCACAGTGAAAAACCAGCTCGAGAGGACAAGCAACAGAAGGGCAAAACCCATCAAAACCCGAAACTCTGATCAATCTGACCAGAGTCAGGCATACATTAGTTTAAATTAAACAGTTTCGTCCTTCTCACAAATCTTTTTTGAACATTAAAGATAAACTCATGTAATATTTAAATCAACTCTTGTCAGATGCTAAGTGCAACTGAACAACCAAAATAAAAATTAATGCATTTCCATCCCCTCTCAAAGGCTTGCTCTGGATGCCACTTCGACAAAATACTTCCGATAAGGGACGCTTAGAAAAGAAGGGTTCTGTTTATCTTATCTATGGGGAAATGTAATTAAGCTAGGTTTATGAAACAATAAAACACCAGACTTCACAGACAGCAAAGGAGTTTCTGTAATGTATCTAAGCCTATATGGGCATACGTATCTTGGTTTATGCGTACAAGCCCACACCAAACACACACGTACACATTTTCCTGCCTGATTTTAGAGTGCAAAACGTATGCTAGAGCTAAACCGCAAGGATGCCTTTATGAGGGGAAGATTTTCCTCAGCGATAAGAAGCTCCATTTTCTAAGACCGGAAAATTCACCAGCTGCCCATCCACTGGCTACTTTTGAAGCTGCCCCCAGTGCAGGCAGCGAGGTGCGCGCAGCGCGGTCAGTGGCGCTGCTGACCCTCTTCTCTCTGATCCGAGGTTTGTAATGAACTGCCCCCATCCACAACGGGAACCACTCGGGCAGGGGGAGTCCTGAAAGGCCTAAGGCTGCTGAAAGAAAAGTAAATGTGCAATCCTATTCTGTAAAAATATTTATCAAACTTAATTCTTACTTATTTAGAGGAGAAAAAAAAAAAGACATAAATGCTGCCTTGCTTTCATACTGTTGTTTCTCACAATAGGCTTTTGGTCGAGTGCTGTTTAGGTTAGTTTGTCCGGTGTGGTTTTTCTATGTGGGGTATTTTTGTCTCTTTTTTTTTTTTTTTTTAGGAAAGAGTCTGAATTTGGAAAATCGCTGGAATTATCAGCATCAAATTTCCCTTCCAGACAGATTTGAGGTATAATTTCGGACTCTTCTAACCCCAAGAGGAGACCCTCAACTTTGCACTGCGAAGCACAGCCCGCACTGCTTCCCAAACAGACCTGCGGCAGGCAAGCGATCACTGAGGTGTCTAATCCCTGCTAAATCTCTCTCTCAGCTCAGCTCTAGGAATTTCGGGGCAGACTGTTTCTTCGCCTTTTTATTTTTTGTTTTTTTTTAAAAAAAGGTAAAATGTTGCGATGAAGCATAAAGGTGTCAAAAGAAAAAAGACGGACCCTGAGTCCGTATGCTCCCACCTCTTTGGAGGTGGAATGCTTTGGCAGCAGATACAGGGTTGAAATTTGAGCAGATCGTACATTTGAGCTTGTGCACAAATGCGCAAAGTCTGTCCTAATGCTGGGTATTTCTCCATCAAGATCAACCAGGTGCTGCTGCAAAAATCCCACCTCCGGCCGGCTTGTTCTGTACGTGTATGTGCGCGCACAGCCATACGCAGACTTTGTTCTCTTTTCATGTCTGAAATTCATCAACGGCTCCCCCTTCCCAACCACCCCGTCCCCTATGTGAAAAAAGTAAAGCCGTTCAGGCTTTGAATATTGTAAGAAGCCTTGTGTGTATTTTTTTTTTAAAATCTTCAAATGAATTAAAGACAACCTGACAATGCTGTCATCTGTCTTCAACGTCACATCAAGGCAAGAAATAATGATAACAGCAGCAGAAAGACGCCCACTGAAACCTGGAGGATATATATACACATACGTATACACACACATATATCTTGAAACAGTTTGAAAGGGAACAAAATTAGATTACCGTTCTTAGGCTATCGCAGCAAGAACGTGTGGGATTTTTTTTTTTTTTTTTTAAGTGCTTCATCTTTCCTGCTTTATTTTGTGGAGCGCGTGCTCCTTGATCCAAACCAGTTCTGTGGGATGGGGTAAGACGACGAGCAGGCACACTGCCTGCTCCTAAACTACTACGACCAATGGAAACACACCGCTA
>NW_009717367.1:14016-15314 GCF_000703405.1 Apaloderma vittatum | reverse complement strand
AAAAAAAAAAAGGAAAAAGAAAGAAAAAAGCCTTTCTGCTATTGCTTTGCTATTCAAGACACTGTCATTGTCACCTTTCAGATGTGTAAGCATAAGAGACAGCAGCAGCTGAGCTGCAGTAATTAGGAGGAAGAGATGTGCAGGCCTTGTCTCCCAGCTTTCTGTTAAGATGCGGTTTACACTTTGGCAGGTTTAACAGTCCCCAGTGAAAATAAGCCATCTGCATCTACTCCAGCAGACCATCTTCAATTCCGAACCCTTCAAATAGCTCTGGAAAAATCAATGTTGCCTCCCTGTTCTTAATCAGGCCCAAATGCAGTCACAAACCCATTAATTCTCTTACAGTAATACAGGAACACTGGCTCTGGACCTGTTTGCCAGAAATCTACTTCAATTTTTTTTCCCCTATTTTATTCAAGCATCTACCGAGTTCAAAGTTCCACTGCTCTCTCTACTTGCAGCAGGGAAGCTAAGAAAGATGAGACCAACTTCATTCAATTCTATTCACAAGCACCCTTCCTGAGGAAAGCCAATAACTTTCGGAGAGTCTCTGCAGACTTTGCTTCACCGCTTTGAGCACTGAAGAATGGCTGGCTGGTAATCCTCTTTTCACTCAGCACAGACCGAAAGGTTTTCATCCCTGCAAGCTCAGAAATTTCCATTTCCATTTGAGAGAGACATTTTCCTGGCAGTTCTCAAAAGATGCATTTGTAAAATAGGAAACAACCTCAAGGAATGCTAAAGCAAAGGAAGAAAGCTGTACGTGGACAGTCTTTCTCCCTCATCCAGGAAATGAAATTCTTTCTCAGCACCGATGCCCCATAAACACAGTTTACTCTGCAACTACCAAATACTCGATCAGTACAAAGCGATCAGCCGTCCATCCCACCTTGTACAAACACACAACATTTTCCTAGGTGTTGGTTTCAGATTGGCTCGGACAACAGCTGCCAAAATCTCAAAAAGAAGTCCAGAAACACATACACGTGTGCACATGCCAGACAAGGAAGAGGTGCATGTCAGACGGCTGTGACAAATCACAGAGAGGTGAAAGTATTGCTGTGAACTCAGTGCAGGGAAGACATACTCATGTCAGCAAGTGATTTTTAGACTTGTAGTCCACAGACTTTTGTTGTCTGCAAAGGTAATTAAAGAACCAAATCCACTGTCATCTCTCTATTGGAAAATGTTTAGAAGCGTGTAAATCCAAAGAGGTTGAAACTTGCTTCTTTCAAGTGCAAAACATTTAGATGGCGCAAAGCCAAGTCCCAGAAAAAAAGCCCTAGTCAGTAACTCAG
>NW_009717367.1:0-13985 GCF_000703405.1 Apaloderma vittatum | reverse complement strand
CTTTTAGCACAAACCAAAAGCATACAAACCCTTTGGTCAGGCAATTCACAGAATCATCTCCCACCAAAAAACTCACTTAAAATTATATCTGTCACCCACCTCCTTGATTCTACGCCAGGGAAACCTAACTGAAGTCCCACTTCGACACTCTCCAAAGTAGTCAGCCGAGCGAGCTACTTCTTCTTACGTTGCTTTGGGGAATTCCTGCTTTAGCTTCTCTGTAAAGAGAAACAACAAGTCTTCACGCCACATCAGGCAGGATCCCTTCCATCATTTCCAGCTCCTTAGCAAAGGCATTTCTGAGGCACACTGTGCCCTAATAAATCAACACAAATGCTCCAGGTTTCCCCGGCAGCTGGAATTCTGCAGCGAAGGCAAACACCTCCCCAGCTAAAGCAAACACAGCCAGGGAGCCCCCACGGGGCGCCCACAGCTACTGTCAAATTGAGGGAAGGTGGGGATCATAAGGCATCTGGCTGACAAAAGGCAATCCAACTTAAAGACAGAAGATGGCCCTGACCTAGGCATTCCTCTGTGCAGGCATGTGCTCGCCGAAACATTTTATCAGAGCAAAGCCACAGAATTTCATTTTTTGAGCAACCACCATCTTGCCCCTGGCATGGATGGTGGTTTTACCTTTGAGAGCATTTATTTTAGCATTTAGAAGAGTCATGTAAAGGATCCTGCAAAAATACAGAACAAAAATAGCTCAATCTTAAACAGCTTATAGCTTAACTCTAAAATAAACGAAGACAAAGGAAATGGGACTGATCAGTATGAGCAGCAGTCAGCTCAGCAGAACAAGACGACTGTTGTTTCCATGGGTAAAGGGAGGTGTTTAGGATTTTTTTTTCTCTTTTTAAACTATATAACAGAAAAGACCTGATGAAAGACTTTAGAAAAGAATTATTAGGTGGGTTGGCATGAATTTATGGGCCAGCCACCTCTGACACAAAAACCAAACCAGTATTTTTCAAAAGCAGCACAAGGAAACAACAGAGGCTAATGTTACCAGGCAAACAGTCACAAGAGTCCAACTTCCAGCACTAACATTTGCTAGATTGCATACAAAAAACTAGATGGGCTGCTTCAATACCTCATTTTCAGTTGCACTTGGCAAGTAATGGAAGGGAGTAGCCAAGGCAGGACTGAAACAGTGACAGTAAAAGAAAAGCAAAAGGGTTGGGTGCCTCAAATGTTCTTACAACAAACACAAACCCACCAATACCTTAAAAATAGATCTCATTTACCAAAACAAAGGCATCTTCCTCAGATGCACCCTGAGACCTGGGATAAATACCCAGATTTCAGCATCTCCCACTCCTGATGGTTATGCTCTCCCACAGGGAGTTTCCATTTTTCTACACGGACAGGAGGTTGCGCTGGATAAAAGTGAACAAATTTCACTTATGTTGGACCTGATCCATATGACAAATCCAAGTCTCCAGCTTCCACAGCATCATTTGGAGCCCTTGCTTTGAGACCACCATAGGGCATATTTTCCTTCCCACTTCCCTGAAGAACTAGCAGATCCCAGTCTATAAATAAATACTGCTTTTAAGGGAAACCCTGGTCTACCTGCACGTGGTTGAGACACACACATGCCAGACGGCAAACAGCACACAGCAACGGTGGAAAGCCCAGCTGGCCCATCAGTAGGCAAGTGCCAGGAGCTCCCCAACCACAGATCATCCCCCCCACAGCCTCCAAAAACCAAATGAGTAGATTGCTGGCGAGGCGCCTGCAGAGCTCCTGCATGCCAGCCAGCAGGGCACTTAGAAGCCCTGGGTCTCAGAAAAGGAATCACAGATGAATGTGTTGGGTGAAGGACTTGTTCATATGTATACATGGAGGAAGACTGACACAAAGGAAAGGGGGGGGTTGGGAGAGAAGCAGTGAGACTTGTCTCCAGGCCTTGTGCATATTTTGACCTTTCAGTTAAAGATTCTCCAAAAAGGCACTGTTCAGCCCCAAGACTGATTAGACATCTTGGGAAAAACAGAGCACAAAGCATCACACATGAATGAGCACAGAGCCATAATACGATCGTGATATTCCCACCCATCCATATGGCCCAAAAAAGCAAAATTCTTCAGTGAAAACATTGGCAGCAGCAATATGAAACTAATGTGTTAATTAGCAGGCTTTGCAATCCAGCACAGGACAGAGATGGCTGGTGTTGACTATTCTATAGTCAATCAGAAGCCAAACAGAACAAGTACCACACTAGTTAACCCATTCAGAACAAAGTTAATCGTTCACTAATTGCGGGTTTCTGGCGTGAGCCAACCAAGGTCAGTTTTTCAAACTTTCTTTCTCATGTCTTAAAATGTATCTGGCATGGCAAGCTCTCCATCACACACACCTCTTCTCCTTAATAACATTCACTCTACAGCTTCAATTCAGGAAAGCCCACTGACTTGCTTTACACAACAGTAGATAAAATGAGGCTCAATGCTTTGCCTGGTCTTATAAAACTGTAAGTTAGTTTCCAGCCTGTAAACAATCACAAGTTATTCTGAAACAATCATAGGCTAAACTACAGCATTCATCTGATTTACTTCTGGTATAGGGCTTTCACACAGAATGCAAGCAAAGATTAATGAAAGTAACTGAAATTACTTAAATGCATTAGGATTTAACACTGTTCCTCAGTGTACATGGGCTAACAAAGCAATTGCTTAGTAAAACTCTTTCCTAGAAAGTTTAATCAGTAAAATAAGTACCACAAGGCAGGTCAGATAGAAAGATCAGTGTAATGGTGAAAGGAATGTTGTGAGAAATATGAAGATGATTGCATTCTCAGGAAGCATCTGAAGTACAAACCTCATGCTAATGCTCTCATCATGAACAAGATTCTTTATACCCAGGATGTACCACTTACACGGCATAAAACATTTAGACATAAAGTTTTTGAGCAAAAAAAGACACCAGGGACAAAGAACACAACTGCATTAGTCTTGGGGTTATTTCTAAGGCACAGGAAAACAGAAATCAATTGTAGCAGGAATAGTCAGAGTCGCATAACTTAAGGTAAGACCACTCTGACTTCCTGCCTAACACACAGGCACTGTTCCATTTTATCCACTCACACCTCCACAAAACCCATTAAGTGGTTCTGTGAAATGCAGTGGTTTATGGCATCTAGACTAGAGGCCTTCGGAGGTCAAAATGTAAGTTCACTACTCTCCTACTAGTTTGTTCCAATGGCTCCATCATTCTTCCTGGCAGCAAGGCCAGTCTGATTTCTTATTTGTTTGCCTTCTGCCTTGAGCCATTAATTCCTTTGCTGCTGGATTAAAGATAGCTCATCAGAGTCAGTTATGCATGTGCTTTAACAAAGTCACCTCTCAATAGCTTTTCTGGCAATCAACAGATCAATCCTGTCAGTCCCTCATTGTAAGGCACCTTCTTGAGTGCTCAAACAACTTGTAACTTTTTTTTTTTTTAAATATGAATCTGATTGTCATCCCCTCTTACCTCCTCCCCCTTATTTCAGTGTCACTTCTTTGGTGGAGCACACAACCAGTGAACGATCAGTGTCTCTGGCACACAGAGGTCCGTACTTGTCTGTATTGGATGTTATTTCACTAGACCCATTTTACAGCATAAGGAAGGAGCTATGGAAGTCACGGAATCACTGAATCAGTGACTTGTAGAATCACAGAACACCAGGTGGTCCCATTCGAGCCTCGCTCCAACTGGTGACAGGAACCCACTACACCAGGCAAGGCAAGGGTGAGCCCAGTGGGTGGGTGGCATGAGCGCCGGCAAGAGGGCGGCAGGTGAGGGGCACAGCGCTGCCAAAACCCCTGGAGAAACACTCCCTCCTGCACCCTGCTGCCACGGCAGGACACATTCGGTGGGGAGCAGACCCATACCCAGCCCCAGGGAGTCCTCGGTGCCTGATCAGCCCCTGCAGAAACGACGAAGAACCGTGGAGGATTTCAACCAGTTCTTGGTCTTAGCCTACACAGGGTACATCCCCTACCCTGAAGGGAATGAGCCCTGGATCCACGGAGGCAGCACGAGCGCCCTGAAGAGCATAGGGAGCGCTCAGGACAGGGATGGCCAGGCCTTGTCCCACTCCTCCGACTGCCACATCCTGATGGACGACAGTCAGGGCAGGAACGCCATGGCCAGGAGGGCTGTGGACATCAGCCAGCTCTCCTCTCCACCCTGCCTTCCCCATCAGCTTCTGTGGTGTCCAGCACCAGCAAACCACCAGCAAGGAAGTCATAGACTGCACAGATGCTATCAGTTAGCTAACGGTCAATTATGCAAGGAGCTTGTATCTTAGTCACCATTTAATCTTTTCTCCCAAAGTTCTGCTAAGGAAAACTTCACTACCTGATCCCCATTTTGCTGAACACTTACATACTAATCAGGATCTTCAAGCAAGAAAATTCCAGCAGACCTGCCATTTCCACCATGGTTTTGAATTTGCCCTCAGCACTGCCTGCTTCTCTGCTGAATCAACATTAGCAGTGGCTTTAGATTTATTTCCAGAACACTGATGAACTCCTGAACAGCACATAGTACTGATGCTCGCTGAAGGCACCTACTAGGTATACCACTTTCCAACACGTCCCCAGATTTCAGACGCATCGGCCTTTTTTTTTTTTTTACCAATAAATAGTTACGAGGTATGCTGTTGGTGTTCGCACAGATCAATTATTCATACTACTGTAAGGCTCCAAGTCAAACATCCTAAGAAACACATGGACACAGTCACCTGGTGCCAGGTACTTACGTGTTTCCAGCTGCTCTTTCTTAGTATTAACACAACCAAACCCTTCAGAGGTATATATCCTCTGCAGAATACATCAAAACCAATAACTACTCATCTCAAGCATTCCCAAAAGACCTGAGTTATTCAAGATCACTGCACGAGAAGCATTAATCCCTTGTAGATGTTAACCAGGCACTCCACATCACAAGGACTAGTATCTCCTCGTACTCCTAGTCTAGCAGGAGGCCCACTGAACTTCCACCTCCAGCCAGCATTTCCATTCAGTGACAGTTGTTTTGCTGTCAAGCACCCATCTAAGTTTGCAAAGAACTCAAGGCACAGAGTTTATGCTCTGCGCACCAGCAGAAGCACGGGGCCAAGGTTTGGGAGGAGGTCAGTGTGACAGCAGGAAGGGCTCCGCCTGTTATACCACTCGCAAGAAAATAATTCTAAGGCAACAGAGCAGAACGAGGCACGTGGCTTTCATCAGTCCTTACCTTGGTATTTGCAATGCAAGAAACCTGCCGCTGTGAAGCCTCAGCCCAGCCACCCAGGAATATTAATACCTGGTTGTAACAGGGACACTAGCCTCTTGAATGAGATCCTCAATGTTTCTCCAGGTAGCAGGAACATGCGAACACGCGGCCTATGGAAATCTGGTGGCACAGAAGGCTACCCCCGGGTTTTAACAGCAGAAAGTCTGCTCATATTTATGCATGACCGCTCAAGTGAACTGCGTGACTGCTTTTGTTGATCTGCTCCGAGCGATCTGTTCTTTCAGTAGGAACACCAGGAGGAAGCCAAGCTGGGACTGGCCAAGGGAGAAAAATAAACACTCTGTGGACATAGCAAATGGGATAGAAAATTCCCCTACAAATTCTGTACATTTATTTGCAGTGATTGTTTGCATTGACTTTTGGAACAGTGTTTTGGGATGCCTTCACACATCAAAGCCCAAGCTACACAACAGTAGTAATTTTGACTAAATCTCCTTTAGAAATTGATTAGACCATTGATTTTTTTTCATAGCTTAGATAGAGACAAAGTGACCTTTACATCTCACAAAAAACAAAGGGAATTAACATATGCAGTCTTCATGTTAAAAGAATTGTTTTGCTCCCTTAGAAGGGAAGTCTTTTTTTTTGTCTTGCAGCTCTCAAAAAGATCAATTCTCCTTTCCCCACTTGAGCTTTTCAGCCTTGTGTCCAAAAGAGGCCAAGAGAAGACTTCTCTAAGCATACACAGAAGAGCAGCCTAACAGCAAACACAAGACACAGATCTTGCTATAGGTCACTGAGCGGTAAAGAAATCAGTACCAATTTGCAGAATAACAGTTCTCTTTCAGCTGAGTGAAGCAGCATCACAGGGGACAGTTCCCAGGAGAGAAAACAGTTTCATAAGCACAAAAAGTTTAAGGTTTTCTCTATACAGAAAGGAGTTTTTTGAGATGTATTCTTCATTACAGAGTAGACTAATAAAGATGCTCCATGTGTTTATATTGATTAACACCATTTCCCTCATGAATCACTGCATGCATAAGATTTCTATCTGCTTAAAATAAACACATTGCATTTTGGGCAAAGTTCCATGATTAGGGCCTTGCGCCTTCTGGTACTTCCTACATGGTGCACTCGGGGATGCAGATTACAACCCTAGAGCTCAACAGCCAGGTGTCACTTGTGTTTAGATGATCCAACAGGCTCCGGCAGCCTGCAGAGAACGCGGAGGCTCCAGCACCCGTTAGGATTACCCTGTGCTGGCAGCACTGGGAGGAAGGTAAGCAGATGCACAGCCTTTCCAGCATTCAGGAGACGGTAACAGGAGGCAGAGGGGAAGGATGAAACCTCAGAACTGCAAGTGCAGGTCATTCTCCCGTCAAAGCCTCGCTCCCTGCAGCAGCACTCTGGGATGTGCATGCTGCTGCTGCTGCTGCTAACTGCCTGTGCCAGACACTGACCTCGGATCGGCACGACATCAAACTGCAAAACTACTGCACCAGATACGTTCATGTTTCTTGGCGCCACGCGAGCAGAATGCCAGCATGCAAGTTCCTTCCAGCAGGATGCTCATCACTGTCATATCTGGAAAGTAAGCACTGTTTGGATGATATTTGTCTTTACCTAAGGAGTTTAGCATTCACACATCCAGTGCAAGAGCTGTTGCTACAGCAGGTCTGTGACGGTGAGATGCTGTAGGTGTATTTGAATGGTTGGCTCCGAAACAACACGAATCTGCAACATGGCCATCATCTTGCCTACTCTTTCTACTCTTTACAACCTTTATTCACAGACTTTGACAGAGACAGCTCTCCACAGTGCCGTAAAGCCTAGTTGCACATTATGGAGCAGTGGACAGCATCAATACGGGTCGTTATGGAAAGCTTCATGATGTCACCACCCGGTACGTACGAGCCTCAGTACCTCAGTGAAACTGAACAATTATTTGCAAGACAGCTAATGGCAAGCAGGCATTCTGTATTTTGTGGACAGAAAACACATTTACAAGGTACAAGTATCCAGAACACTGTTACTAAACCACACAGGAATAGTTTTAAAACACATTAAGCAAGAAAGCGTGATTGTCGGAACTCCCCCAGAAGCCTTTAGATTTGTGGCACTCTGCTGAGTTTGTTACTGAGGCTACTGACACAGGCTTTCACTTCCCCTGCAGATGAGTTCAGTGTTGAGAAGGAAGGGGCCATGGTGACTTGGGCACTATGAGGACACAGACTTGACTGTCCCAAGCCCAGCAAAGCAAAACAGGCTAAATGGCTCTTTCATCTGTTCCTGTGCAGCTGCTCATATGGCCACCCTGCCAGCACACACAGTCCCTACTCCCCATCCCTCCTGCCCTGAAGAGTAACCTTGCAGGTACCTCTTCTCAGCAGCGCAGAGAACAAGAACAGCATCTGCAGGGCAGCTGCTCTAACCTCACCGCTCCTTTTTACTTAGTTCTAAATCATCTCAGCAGTGCTGGGCACAGAGCACAACCAGACACTCCAGCACTGGGACTCCAACTGCCTGTTGCTGTGGCCAAGGAGCTCGGCACACTGAGTCACCCAGCGATGGCACTGCCGCAGGGACGGCTCTGCCTTCTTGCCAACTCAAATACTTCCCGTGCTGCCAAGACAACAAGCTGGTAGCAGGCACCCAGGGCTGTTTTTTAATTGCACACACACTTCTGTAGGCTGTCGCACACCTGGAAAACATTTTCTGGTTACAAATCCTCAACTGACAGGAAAAATCTAGATCAAGGAAACAAATAGTAAGAAAGCCAGTGCTACCCATTACAGCAGTAACATTGCCCCAGAAGGCAGAGTCATGCTAGGCAACAAAACCTCTTCGCTCCAGCCATGAGAAAGCTGCACTGACATGCAGGCCAAGCAGCAAAAAGCCCTTGCAATCTTTGCCTTAAATCTCACTCAACAGTTGCAGTCTGAAACGAAATCCAAACTATGTTTCAGCTAAGCTAAGGGTCAGAACATAAATTCACAAATGCCTTAGTTTCCCTAGATCTCTCAATATTTCTGCCTTCTCATTTCAGCAATTTCTCTCAAAACGCTAAACTACCTAAAAAGAGTTGGCAAATACACAGAGCCCCTGGTTACTACTTCTCTGTTCTGCACAGCAGCACACACAGCTCCCATGCAATTAATTCAGCTGCACACTCATTTTACCATTCTGTCAAGCAGAATCACCAGGAATGGACTGCAATCTGTATGCATGAAGTCAAGCAGTATGCAAATAGAGATCAAAACACTGAACAGGGATTCAGAAGTCCAGTAAAGCTTTTGCACTGCAGCTCTCCAGCACATACACTTTTTTTCATCACACTAAAGGTAGGAGAGAGTGTGGAACAGGTGAGAAGAGCTCATGACTCTAGTGTATGGGAGACAGCAGATCGATGAACCCAGAGAGTTACTGAACTGCTCTCATATATGACAACTTGCTGTTAGGCAATTCGCTCAGAGAATTGCTCTCTCCAGCATTTTAAGGTTGGTCTGGTGCGAAAAAATCTTGGTATCAAAGCTGAAGGTGCTAAACAGATGCTTCAGGGTCATTAACTCCAAGCTTTCCAAAATCCTACACTAACTTTAGTGACAACATTATTTCTCACAAAGTCGGATTTGGCAAGGAGCATCTCTGAAGCCCTGGTTCTTGCACTTTAAATTCTTGCAGTCTGAAAGACATCCAGCTGAGCATGGAGCGCTTGCAGGGCACTGGCAGGAGCGTATTCTCAAGCATTTGCTTGGCCATTTGTCCACAGAGGTTGACAGTTCTTTATGGAGATTAGAGAGGCTAGAAACTCCTCGCTGTGTCACACAGGAGGATGGGGCATGGCCACTTGTAAAGCAATAGAGGGATTTCAAGACTGCAGTCTCCAGGAGTCAGAACCAGAGAGGGAAACAGGTTGCACTCCAGTTCTAAGGGTAACTCCACATAACACGGAGGTCACCTAACCAAAACATAAAATGAAGCGCTACAGGAGAGCTAAAGGAACAGAGATAGAAACAAAAAGAATTTTGAAATAGGCATACATGGCCAGAAATCTTAAGCTAAAACCACTACTTCTATGTAGTGATTTTCAGGGTTGTTATAATAGGGTAAGATGTCAAATATATCTATTCTATTTACAGAATGACATACAATTCAGTCAGAAAACGAATTTCATCAGCATAGGCAAATGCTTGAATACAATTAACTTCCCCCACCTTCACAGTGCAAGACACAACCGCTCTCCTGCCACGGCAGAGCTGCAGGGAAGGGAAGGACACAAGAAAAACTGCATTCTCCTCACGGTATCTTCAGCAGCTGTCTGAATCCCATCGCTACCACTCAGCTGACAGGCACTACTACATTATGCTGAGAAAAGCTGACATGTATGTTTTTGCACTGAAACCCAAAAGCTCCAAAGACAGAACTGCCTTTAAATTCAGAATTAAGGAAAAGTATAAGTGCAAATGAGAACGGCGATGACTTGAAATTCTCTGCACCTGCAGATACAAAGCTTGTTACCAACAGCAATCCATTTAGTTACTACCTCACAGCTCACCACAGGTTCCAGGTGGGTATTTGGAGCAAGCAGCCACACAGCTCCTAAACGCCAGCCACCAAATACAGAAGAAGCCTAGCTAAAGCACCACCTGGAACAAAGATCAATCCACCAACAGCCCCTGTGACACAGGGACCAAATACTTTCCACAGGAGATAGACTGGGAACAGATACAAGCAGCAAGACAAAATTACAACGTTCAGATACTTCAGCAAGGGAAACAAATTACCACTTCCTAAAAGGGAGTAGCTATGAAGTTGCAGGAATTTTGAGAGCAGCAGCACTGGCGCAGGGCAAAGGCTGGGGAAACTCAACCCACCAGTTCCACACTGTTCCATAGTTAAACTTCAAAGCCAACGGTAATGCGGAATCTCACGTTTGCCAGGCACAGGAGCAGTGTTCCTCACAGTACTTGCCGTGTTTATACTGCAAACAAATAACTAAGTTCATACGTGATTGAAGTCTGGCATCTGGGAATTTCCTTAGGATCTATATAATTCGAAGATCCACCACATGTTTTGATCAACATCTAAAATCTTCCTATCACATCATGCTATCATAAAGTTCTTTTCTACTCACTTCCCCCATTTTCATTCTTGGGGGTGGCAGGTAGGATTCAAACATGAAGGTCTAACACTGAATACAGGATGTTAGAAATCATTTAAAAACTGGTTCACCAAAAAAAGATAAATAAAATAAACCTAAACTGACCTCATTTGTTTCTTCTTTTTTTTCCCTCCTCACAAGCATCAGGAGGCAGTACTTACTTCTAGTTAATGAAAAGGAGACCTAAATTGCTTCCTGCAACCTCAAAATAGCTCAGATGTCTTAGTTACTACTTGGCTAAAAAAAATTATTAGCAGTGAAAACAGGCCCTCTGTGTTTATTACTTAAGCAGTTGGGGAGAAAAAGCAGAGCCTTAAAGAGATCACACCAAAGCACTGTGGTTCTTCCATTAGTCAAGGCTGCGTGTCGGTACAGGTCGAAACATCCTGCTTCATGTTTTCAAATCTTTGCAGCTTAGCAAGTCTGAGTTCCAGCGACTACAACCCCCGGCCAGTTTATTAAGCAGAGGCACATCTCAGTTATCACTATAGCAAATGGCATTGTGAAGGCCAATGCTATACAGTTCTAGAGAGCTACATAGTTGGCAAAAATCTCTGTAAATGGTTTCTAGAGAATCCCTAGGCTCAGCGGGCCATGGGAGAAGGCGTTTTGGTTCTCATCACTGTGCTGGAGTGAAGACCAAGCAGCACATGAGGTTACTATTTCCCAGTTGAATTAATCATCTACTCTGCCTCCTGGAACAACGGTATCATGTCACAAGATCGTGCACATGCTCCTAATGTCTCAAACATTTGTCCCTGAAAAACACGTGCAAGGATTTTCTAAGAATGGTCTTCTGGCACCGAGACCAATCCAGACAATGCTCATATAACAATCAATATGAATCTTCTCTAAAGACATTATCACAACCATCAGGTCATCAAAGATGCCTTCAATAACAGGACACAGAAAATGACACCAGTACAATGAAAGACCAGCTGGCACATTCCCATAAAGGCAAAAGCAGCCCTCCTGCGGTTTGGATGAGCAGAAGATGAATCCCTTCAGATGCAGTAATCCTGCAGTCAGATACTCATGAAAACTGCAAATAAACGTTAATCAAATCCAGGGCTTTAACAGATTGTGAGGAATGCAAAAGAGAGTCAGTAGAACGCACCAGCTTTCCAACACTGAGAGCACAAAGACATTTCCCTGAAGATCCAGGTGAGCAGAAAAGGGCACGAGTCCAGGCCCTGCTTCCTGAAACTACCTCGTATCTAGAGGGCTAATTCTTACAAGCAAGCAGGCAGGTTCATGCCTCCTTTGACTGCTACCACCCTGCACAGCCTGCAAGTTGGGATGAATCAAAGTCCTATCATCTTCCTCCAGGACACCCTTATGCAAGATTGGGAGGATTGAGCTCAGAACTTAGCTGAAACTTTGAAGTTTCAGAGGAAAAAGCCCAACAGCTACAAACAAGAACAGAATAGATCAAGAGGCTGCCAGATAAGAGGGGAAACTGAAGTCCTGGTGCCTCGCAGGAAGGAGGACTGAGGCTGAGAGGAAGACGACAGAAGAAAAAGAATGTGAATCTGACCAATTCAGAGGTAGAGCTTTTGCAACAAAAAACACCAAGCATTTGTAGGAAGCGACTGCTTCACTTTCTTCCAAACTTCCCCCCAGCTGTTGTTCTTCCCCCTCAGGTGACACTAAAGCATAAGGCATTTCTTCCTGAGGAAGATACCATGCCTCCCTGTACCCAACACTGCTGGCGAAACCAACCATTCCAGACAGCAAACAGTGGAAGACAGCAAGCACGGCTGCCTGTTTCCCAGTTGGACAGTATGGGACAGCACACACCCCCCACACAGGCAACCTGGGTGGGTGCTGCTTCCTTCAGAGCACACCCAACAGACAACTGGCATCGCTTATTTGGCAGGCAGTCTCTCTCCAGGCACAGGGGGCCACCTTCGGCAACAACAGATACTTTCCAGCCTTGTTCAGCCCTTGCAGTGAGTCTCTGCTAGCGCTGCCAGGGAAGCCCAAGCGTGCCAGCGGCAGCAACACTCGCAGAAACAGCCCTGCTTCGCACAAAGACTGGCACCGAAGCGAAAGGGAACGGCTCGGAGCGCTCCTTAGAACCCTCTGTCAGCTATTCCCTCTGCCCTTATATGGGAACATCCCGTGGGCCCGTTGGGAATATGATGCTGTTGGTGGACATGAAAGGTAAGGCAATACCTGAGCCGTCAGCACGCAAGGATGGAATTTTTCTCTTCTGAAAAGCAAGCAGAGTCTAGGAGCCCAAAGTCTTTACAGCACTTACGTGGGAGAAAGCAGAGATTAGAGTGTCGACTGCTGACAGTCTGCGCCCACCTTTCTCAGGAGATTTATGTGGGTAATTTTAATCTTATTAAATATTGCTAATCGTATTACTAACCTAACTCTTTTCACATGTTAGAAGAAATTTAAAGAGAAAATTCCATATATTGCCACGCTATGTTAAATGCTTTCTAGCCAAATCTCAATTCAGGGCAAGTCCCTGGCTTGCAGATTCCAGTTCTGCTATACACAGGTATGGATGAGCATGGAAACAGTCTGCTCAGCACCAGATTACTGACGAGCCACCTTCCCTGATGGATTCTTCTCCATCCATAATCTGCTTGCTTTCTTCTCCTAGAATTCTGCTTCTGGCCTCTCCAGGTGACCCTATTAAAACCTATGCAAATCTATTCCCGGTTTCTAGCAATCAAGGGGAAACACCAGTTTTCTGATTAGAATGCAAAACCACGTAGCACATCAGCTCAGTGCATCAGCTTCCTCTCAAATCAGGGCAAATGCCTCCATCACTGGCTTATCTCCCAACATCACACAGTCACATCATTAATGAAATGCTCATCGATTTCTGCATTCTATACGCAAGGCATAACACGGGAGTCCTGTGACCTCCATTCAAAAAGTGAGACCAAAAATGAGCAGACCTCATTCAACACTCCACCTTACACAGAATAATGCACTTCTTTAGTAAAATTACTGACCCGGCAGCTTTACAACACTTAGGTTTGTAGCCCCTTTCTTTGTAACTGCAGCAGCAGCAGCCCAGATATTCTCTCAGGACTACTCCTGTTCCAGGCTGCTGCCCTTAGATAAAGCAACAGTCATAGAAAGTTTAGATTTGAGAAAAGAAAGGTCTCAAATTGCACCAATGTAACAGAAAACACACCTGCTTAGGGGCCCAAACACTTGCTGCAAACTGTTCAAAAGGAATGCGTTCAAGGTGGAAAATGAGACCTCCAGAGCAACAGGACTTAAACATCGAGTTTCAGTACAGACAGTAAAATCAATGCCGAGAGGGAAAAGGGGAACACATGGCTTTCCATAAGTTAAAAGGTATTATATTTATCAGAAAGCCACCTTCTAACATGTTTTTTTTCACAGTTGCTGGAAAAATCATTGAACAGACTGAAGGAGGCAGACAAGTTAGCCTCCCCCAAGTTAACGACTTAAACGCACTTGCAATTAGCAGAACAGATTTAATTATTAAGTAACTTTTCTGTCTGTACAAAGCTGTTATTGCTAGCTCCGAGACTGAAGTTTCAGCAACACGACGACGCCGACTTGCGCTGCCCTTTCTTTTTCTAAGCGCTTCAGCCATTAT
>NW_009717366.1:3334-6945 GCF_000703405.1 Apaloderma vittatum | reverse complement strand
ATAATAGTATATATTTATACAATAGTAAAAATGCGATGAATGTACTTTGACGAGGTTGCTTTGACAATTTTTCTGGAGTTAAAAAAGACACACAAAAAAAATCTTTGGTTAAATTTATCTCTAGTATAATTGCCCTGGTTAGTTTATAGATGCAAGGCCAGATTCCGTGTTGATACAAACCCTGTCCAAACCTTTTGAAGTCTCTGGGACTGTTTGGATGCAAGTTAGCACGGAGTTTAAGCTGTACTGTGCAGTTTTGTGCATGGGGCTGTCAGTGGTGACAGTCAGATCCTGCTTATGAGCTGTGAAAATGCTACACCTGGAGGACATACAGAGAATTGCAGCACTTTTAATAACAGGTAACTGATAGCTTGTGAAAAATCTCTGAGCGACTTGTAGAACTTCTACTGAGTTAATGATATCTTTGTAAAAATCGAACTCCTTATTGATACATTGTTTGACCTATTTCTTTAATAAAAATATTAACTGCAGTCATGAAAATAGCTTCCAAAAGAAAAAGAACTTTCGAGCGATCTGCTTTCTCTGGTAAAAGCAAAATGGATCAGATATACAGTGTGAGATAGAGACAGTATAAATGATGTTTGTTTGAAGAGATTCAAAGTTTACGCAGTTTCCATCTCTTCAAAACTGAGTGCCATGCCACTGATTTTATGTCACTTGCTAACATTTAGAAACTACTCAGTTAACTGAACTCTGTGTCATCCCTTCAGTATAAATATTTCCAAACAAAGTAACAGGCATACAAAGATGTAATAAGATCATGTAACACTGTAAAATTAGAAACAGCAATTCATGTCTGTGTAAATATTCATATCTGTACAAATTAATCACTAAGTTCTCTCACAAGATGTAAAATTCCTTGAAGGCTGCTTTCATGTTAGGTCTGGACAGATGGTTCACTAAGATAAATTAACAGAAATACATATGAGTAAACAGAGTAAAAAGTCCATGTCAAGCCAAAAAGTTCTTCTATTATACTGTAAAACTGACCTGAGTATTCAGAAGGAGGTCCCAGCTGGATGACACATGGGGAAGGTTCAACACTGGCTCTGCCGAGGTTTGGCTGTGGTGGCAATCTCCACATGGAGGACTGAGTGAGAGGGTGTGGGCCGTCCTGCTTCTTCTCTGAGGATTTCATCTTACAGTTTTTTACCATGACCATTTCCTCTGCCTTTTAAATTTGGTGAAGAAACACATCTCCAGCCTCTCTGTTTTGTCAGGGCTTTGTCTCCAGCTCACCACAGCCCTGTCCAGCGCAGCCATGGGCTCTGCTATTCCAGCACAATAACAGAGTAGCATGAATCATTTTACTTACAAAGAAAACTAATGTTCCCCTGGGTTGATCTAGTGTAGCCGTATCTTTTGAAAGCAGAAATGTGAAGAAATATCTTCAAATGAACTGGAAATGACACTGCTATCTCTTTTCTGTCTTATACGGATCCGTTACTATTTATTGTTGTTGAATGAATTGTGCAGACTTGGAGAATGGAAAATGAGAAAACATTAAAGCACACTGACGCTACAAAATGATGCATGATATAAAGATCTCCAGGTAAGTAAAACAATAGACTGCAGAAACTTGGCTAAAAATATTTATCCATGTGGCAATAGTATGTGTAAAAATATCACCAAAAATCAGAGAGAATGAGAAAGTCTCTTACAACTTGCAGGGAAACTTATTTTCCAATAGCAATAATATAGTAGATTTTAAACTGTACTCTTTAACAGTAAACTAATGCTGCCTTTCATGTGCAAACTTGCTACAAAGAAAATGGAGTAAGATCATAAGATGAAAAATTCCCAAATTGGTATAATGGGTTATTCTAATTGGTTCCTCCAGTAGATTTTTTGTGATCTTAGATAAATAAAACAAAGCCTCTTTCTTTATATTATTACTACAGTAACAGAATTAATGCTATTTTTTTAAGTGTTTGTGAATAAAGGATATTTTTACATCTTTGTGTTTTGCAAGAAGGCTTAACATTTTCTTTATGCCAAGTGTTAAATTACATAGTAGAGATATGCTATCTGTTTGTCTACCTTTTACCTGCACCCATTTGACCTTTAACTCTCCAGGTATTTCTCTGAAAAAAACCCAATCCAGTAGGGGATGGATAGGCACGGTTACTGGGGATATTACTGTGAAGCCAAATAGAGCCCAAAAAACCTCAAGGATTTAAGAGATCTTCCACATGACAGGGCCTCACAAAGATCAAGGAAGGGTGGTGAGCCAGTGAGAAAATAGAGCAGCTTAAGCTAAAGCCTCAGTGGTACAATTTGTTGAGATGCACAAAATTTACCTGCCAACATTTGAAATGGAGGCAAATTACAAGTTGATAGGGTTACAGAAAAACTTGTTAACCTCAAAACTCTTCCACTGACAATTATAAATCTTCAGTAGATTTACATAATTTCCTTCAAAGGCAGGTAGCTTGCAAGGTGGTCTGATACACTAAACTTAGCCAAATTAGAAGCATTTCAGCAGTATTTCCCTTTCTTGTAAGCTGCTTCTCATAGAAAAGTGATTGCTTACAGAAGCTGAAAGAGTAAATAAGGTGAATGGTTAGACCAGAAGATTGTAAATGATTTAAAAGATTAGTTTGTAGTAAAACGAATAAAAGAAACTAAGTAGTCAGCGTATGTTTTATTCTCTCTGTATTGAGTATGTAAACGCAGCTTTTCCCAGGAAGATTTTCTCCTGCTGTTCAAGGTGCAGAGAACAATGCACACACAGCTCTGAATACTCCTGAGCCTTTTAGCCTAAAAGGCCAAAGTCTATCACTTGAAGACTGAAAAATATAGAATGATGTTCATGTGGCCATTCCAAAGAGGATCTGAACATGCTTTTGCCCATAATTCTAATCATAAATAGTCTACTCTGCCCTGATGAGGCTTAGTCTGGAACATTGTGTCCAGTTCCGGGCCCCTCAGCTCAAGGAGGACAGGGAACTGCTGGAGAGAGTCTAGCACAGAGCCACAGAGATGATGAAGGGAGTGGAGCATCTCCCTTATGAGGAAAGGCTGAAGGAGCTGGGTCTCTTTAGCTTGGAGAAGAGGAGGCTGAGGGGTGATCTCATAAATGTTTATAAATATGTAAGGAGGGAGTGTCAGGAGGATGGAGCCAGGCTCTTTTCAGTGATGTCCAGTGACAAGGGGCAAAGGGTACAACCTCGAACATAGGAGGTTCCACAAAAATATTAGAAAAAACTTTTTTCACTGGGAGGGTGACAGAGCACTGGCACAGGCTGCCCAGGGAGGTTGTGAAGTCTCTTTCTCTGGAGACGTTCAAAACCCACCTGGATGCGTTCCTGTGTGACATACTGTAGGTGTTTCTGCTCTGGCAGGGGGGCTGGACTAGATGATCTTTTGAGGTCACTTCCAACCCCTAAGAGTCTGTGATTCTGTGAAATATGCTCAAATTACAGATTTAAGCTCAAATTATCAGAGACAAAGCTAGAAAACAAGGTCAGGATACAAATAGCCAGAAGCCAACCTTTCTCTCCTTTTCACTTCTTTCTTGGAATGAAATGTTACACTTTCGTTCTGTAAACTGAAGTCATACTACTATTTGTCTTTATGACTTAAAGTTT
>NW_009717366.1:0-3296 GCF_000703405.1 Apaloderma vittatum | reverse complement strand
CCTGCAGAGCATACACAATCAAGTTCCAATGCCCCAGTCTTCCCTAGTTTTACCTTTATAGACAAAAATTGCAAATATCATAGGCTAAAGTTGTCACCGTCTCTCCAGGGAGGTTATTCATAGAATTATATTCCTACTATGACAGATCATAGAATCATAGAACAATTCAGGTTGGAAAAGACCCTTGGGATCATCAAGTCCAACCATTGACCCTACACTACAAGGTCACCCCTAAACCATATCACCCAACACCCCATCTAAACGACACTTGAACACATCCAGGGATGGTGACTCAACCACCTCCCTAGGCAGTCTGTTCCAGTGTCTGCCCACTCTTTTCATGAAGAATTTCTTCCTCATGTCCAGCCTAAACTTGCCGCGTTGCAACTTGCAACCATTCCCCCTGGTTCTGTCCCTAATTACCTGTGAGAAGAGACCAGCACCAACCTCTCTACAATGTCCTTTCAAGTAATTGTAGAGCATGATGAGATCCCCCCTCAGCCTCCTCTTTGTCAAACTGAACAGACCCAGCTCCCTCAACTGCTCCTCATAAGGTCTGTTCTGGAAAATTGGGTTTATGGTTCTTAGAGAATGTAAATAAGTATCTTTAAAAATATTTTTCCTCAGTAGAGAGAAGCAATAGTTGAAAAAACTGTACTTTGTTTTTAAAAATATACTTATTTTCTAGTGGAAGTTAATATTCTGAAAGTACCTAGCCCTGGCCTTTAAGTATTTGATAACCATCTTGTCAGACATTGTTGAATGCCATGTTAGGCTATAAGGATGAATCACAAAAGGATGTTACTAGGAGTACTTGCAAAGCACATAAGATATGAGTTAAAAATCTTGGAGAATAGAGGTAACAGTAAGGCTATTAATATTTTGACTGTATAAATATTATGTTGAAATGACAGATAAACAGTTTCAGAGTACTTAAAAGCTCCATCATATCAAATTGACTTTCAGTTTGAAGGATGAAAATAAAAATCACAGGCCATAATGGAAATATGTGTAGGTGGTGTGTGTAAAGGAGCAAATTTAATGGCTGCCTTGCTGGCCAGTCCTCAGCTTCTTGTGCATTATAAAGAGAATCCATTTAATCTCTTTGCATTTCTTGTTACCTATTTGCTTTTTAAAGGCAATACAAATCTTTGTCATGCAGTTGCCTAGACTGTCAGAGGAGTAACTTCTTCAGTGTATTTGACTACTGCAGAGAAATAGCTAAATAGCTGAGTATTTGCACAGCCATCAGAGCCCCTTAATTGCTACTGAGTGCCAGAATTGGCAGGACTTGCAGCAGTTAGTGGTCAAGAATAAATTTATGTGACAAAACAATAGGTTAAAAAGTATGTTGCTGAACTCATATAGCAAAACTTCTGAGCACCTATAGGTCAGACATCTAAAGTGAGGAAATTCAGCAATGTGCAATTTGCAACCTGGAGCAAAACAACAGCAGCCAAGGAGGAAAAATATGCTGTATTTTGCACAGGTAATTTTTAAAAAAAAAGAAAGGAAAAAGATGGAAAGGTGATATCCTGCAAGAAAAGACCTTGTACCATGATAACAGTAAGTTAACACAGGAAGGCTCTTCACTGAGACTATATGTTATCTGAAAGTACCACAGAGGACTCTTTAGCAGGGTTGGAGTAGCTGCTGCCATTCTCTAGCTTGTCAGGATGAACATATATCAAATATTAAATGCTGCTAGTAGTAAGCTTTGGGCTTAATTGCCTAATGACCTGTACCTACCCTCCTGTTTTTCATGCCATTGAGGTCAAGATGAGCACAACGCTGTTCTGAGCCGACAGATTTACATATCGTGCATTCTACCATCTTCTGGTACAAAATAGGCAAAACAGAGCTGAGCAGGGCGTTTTGATCAGCATGCAGCTAAGAAATGTGTGTAATAACCTTTAGGAACACCTCACCACAGTCTCCTGTGTGTCTTTCTTTTCTAAGAAAGAACTTAATATCATATTGAGAATATTCAGTAAATATGATTTATTCCACCCTATTTAGTACTTGGGAGCCCATCTAGTAGCTTATGTTTAACCAGAACTTATACCACAAGTGCTTTTGAGTGCTATGTCCTTTAATTTAGGGCATACACTTCTGCCTGGGTAGAGCTTGGTAGGGTGCAAATGAGACAAAGAGCTTTAGGTCACCTTCACACAGTAAGTTATCCCTAAGTGTCCTGGTTTGAGAGCACCGGGATAAAATTTTCCTGGGGCTCCTGTCACGGGTGGCAATCACAGCAGAGGAGGAGGGGCAACGCTGTGACCCAAGTGGACCAATCACAGAGTTCCTTCCCATGGTGCTCAGTATATATTGTGTCTGTTGGGCTGTAGGCATTTCTACTGGCTGTTTGTCTTCTCTCCTGGTGCTGCTGGTGTTCCCATCTCTTGTTTTCACACTGCAGAGGAGCCTCGTTTGGCAGAAGAGGTTTTTCTTCCACTGCCTAGCTCAGGTGGCTTTTGGAAAAATGACATTGGCCTGAATGCTTCCAGAGTATCTGCAATGCTTTATAACAAGTTTACTTCTTATCTTTGTTTCTTCAGTGTGGAGATGTCCCTGGACTTTTGAGAGCTGTGTTTCAGGTTGCCACACCAACCCCATATGCAATGATGCTTGTGCAATGACATCCATGGTCAGACGGGACTTTGAGGTGGGTCTTTGCTTTATAGTAAGTTCCTGATTTTAAAACCTGCAGAGTTTTCTTTAGAGGTGCCAGTTTTTATTAAAAGGAGATTAAGAACAGATGATTCCTTCAGTCGAAAGGGACAGCTGAGGAGAATAGAAATAAAGATAGCTTATTAGCTTTCTTCCTGGCAGCTGTATTTTTGATAGGTGATGGGTTTTTGCTTCAGTCAGTTTGGTGGCCTTTTCAGTTTTATCAAATGCTGCACAACACCTTTTGCTGCCCAGCCAGTACCCTTGATCTAGTAAAGCCTGTGTTGCACCATGTCTCCATTGACAAGCAGGAAAGCAGATGATAAACAGATCTGGAAAGAGAACAACCTGATTTGTAGGATCCTGAAACCATGCTGTGTGTGTTTTGAAGGTTTTATTTCAGAGCAGACTAGTTGGTGTGTGCTTGGAGCATCCCGACTCATGTTTGCGTTGGCATTAATAAGATGCATGTATCCTGGTTTAGCTTCATCTGAAGGGACCCATTTTGTGTAGTCTGAGGCACCTCTGTGGTCGAGACTGAAGAATATTAGGAGTTGAAAGTATTGAAAGTTCATTCTCAGTCCAAACAAAAATCCTACTGCAGACTCACTGTCACTTTTTTGCAT
>NW_009717365.1:0-8266 GCF_000703405.1 Apaloderma vittatum | reverse complement strand
CTGGCTGCCGGTCAGGGTCAAACCACGACAAACTTTATGTCTGACTTTCCTAGACCAGCAATGATCTATCTGACAGAAGCAAAGCTGATATCAAGTGAATGTGACTTTGAGGGGGGAAGCAACTGAGAAACTGTGTGTGATAACCAGGCAGAGTAAAAGCTCTGCTCTCACCAGTTTTTAAATAAGCCTCGGTATCCAGATCCACTGTAGGCTGTAATTTATTCTATCTCATCCATGACACTGAAATCTACTCTGTGAAGGTCTATCTGTTTCTGGGCAAGATTTGTACAAAAAAAGTAGTGCTGCCCAAATTGGAGCCAAAGAGTAAACCAATTCATTAAGCTCAATTTCTGTTTTTTTCTTTGTTTGGTTGGTGTTTTTGGTTTTGGTTTTGGTTATTTGTTGTTTTGATCTGTTTTTTTTTTTATTTAATTTGTTGGGGGTTTGTTTCTATTTCAGTTTCTCATTCTGTTTCTGGTGTTGGTTTTATTTAGCAGTATAAACACATTGAAATCACTTCCATAAAGTTGTTGGAGACTGACTTCTGATCTGAGCACAGACTTAAAAACCTATTTGAATCCTGCAAATGATTCTGTTCTATCCCAGAACAATGAATCTCAGTACAGCAATCTAGTGAGCCTCTAGTTAAGCATCTCTGAGAGGGCTGTAACTAATGCCATTGCAGTTTGCAACCAGAATCTATATATTATCATATTTGAAACAGTTTGCTTCTATTTTGTGTAGATAATATAAATTGTGGTCTTAAACCTGTAGATAGCACACCTTCTTGTCCCATTTTAACAAGACAGAGACAAGTAAAATATATGATTTGGAATGCAGTTGGGTTTTTTTTTTGCAATTGAATGTTTCTCTGTTGACATTGTATCATTTCAGGGCCAAATTAACGTCTTGCCTGAGAAGTCTATAATATGTCCTTTCCTCTTACAATAGAGTAGATCTGGAATAAAGCAATTGCCTTCATTGGAAGCAGACAGATTTAAAATAGAATTTCACGGACAGCTTTGAAGAATGTATGTCTGGAGGGAGGACTGAATGGATTTCTAGCAGTAGAAAAAACATAAATATTTTCTTATTTCCTGTAATAATATCTGTAATAGCATCTAATCAGCATTTATTATTTGTCTTACTTTTTTCCTTTAAAATATATAATTTTACTTTCTAATTCTCACTCAGAATATCAGATTAAGCTGTCAAAAACTATACTGTCCAAGCAGTATGGGGTTGCAGTGGGAATTTAATATCATAGAGGAAAAAAATATATTTCCAGTTAATATAGGATAAACCATGTTATTTTCTGATGACTTTACTACTTTTCTATAAATGTATTTCCCCGTAAATGTTACTGCATATAAACAAATTAAAACAAGCCTTATCTATTAATCAGGCTGAAATTCTACCATGTAGGCAGACATCTGACTCATAATGCAGAAGATATTCACCATCCTCCCTTACCAGATATCACCGCATTTCCTCTTACTAATGAAATACCACAGATGCAATATCCCATGCTGCATAGCCTCAAACTTATTTAAATTCCAAATTTTAATTTGTCAGCAGTATTCCACACTGAATTTACACTAATTTTCAAGAACGCTATTAAATTAAATGAAACCAACCTATATCATTTTTTTTTCTCCTTGGAAACATCCTAGTAGGAAATTATCTTCTTTGTATATGACCCCAAGCCTGACAGATTATATATTCCAAGATACACCATGAAATTCATTAATATGGAGAGTGTATGAGGATTAATTTATCTTCTTACATTTTCTATCATTCCCTTTGGTATAATGCTACTATTCATATACCTTTGTTCATTCATTGGATGAAAAAATATTGTAACTATTCTGTATATTTCATAACAGAAAGTTGAATGTACAGACAAGCTGCACAGAAGGCTTGAATTTCAAGAAAATACTGACAGATAGGGAATGTCTTATGTTTAATTTTTCATTTATCTAACTGAAATGACATCTCAAACTTTTTACATATTGGCTGATATTGCTCTAATAAAAAAAGTTTTCTTGAAAATATGGTTTTGCAGTCAGGGAATGCATTTGCTTGATTTTACTCCTGTCACATCATTTAAAAAGTAAAGATAACCTATTTCCATTTCCCCCTGAGACTGTATAAGGTTTAAATGAAGCTGTCATGACAGAAATTTAAAATGTGAAGAATAGTCTAAAAGATTACAAAAAACCTTTCTTTTATGCTGTGACTCTGTCATCAGAGGTTATTTGTTCCAATTTTGATACTAGTAGATGATGCAGTGTGTGTCACCATGAGTAGAAAAGGAACAAAATAAATAGGAGAATGTAAGGAGAAGAAAAAGACTGTAGGACCATTCTAAAAAAAGAAACAAAAACCAAACAAACCAAAATCAACCCCAAAACAAGCAAACTAACAAATAATCCATTTGAATATAATAGCATCCCTCAAAAATTACATTGGTAGCAGTCTCCAAATTTAAAGAAAATCACAATGGAAGAGAGTGATTCTGTCACCATTTGGCAAGTTCCTCTTTATTCATCTCAAAACAATTTCTGATGTGTGTTCAAATTCAGGATGTTTTGATGGATGATGAATAATACTGCTGTGCCTATCTGGGTAGGTTTTATTTTCAGGATAGGCTGTGTCAAGTAGAGTGATCCCTGCTCACTCCAGAATGACACAACCACTCTTTTATTCCATTCATCAGATGCAACTGATTACAGGTCATGGTATTGCCCTAAATCTGTGAGATAAGTTCAAACAGTCTGCAACAAATTCATCATATGCCTGTTAAAGTTACCCGTAAGATCACTCTCAAGTCTAAACTACTCTCTTTCTTCTGGAGACAGTTTCCAAACTACCTCAGGCAGATTTTTCCACAAAACTATTCTGAATCGTGTGGAATCAGAAGTTCAAATAGAGAAACAGCTATCTCCTGCAGCCTTATAGGCGGGATCCAGCTACCCAGGCATTGCATATAGTGCTATCGAAGAGTTCCTGGAGCATTTTGTGTGTTGGCATGACACTGATAGACAGGATACCTCAACTAAAATTTTCATAAAGGAGATTTGTGTCCTCCTAGAGAAGTACCTGTCCTGTCAAAAGAGCCCTATCTTTGGTATATGAAGGGTGATACAACTAAAGCGACTAAAGTGTACCAATCTATATAAAATCAACTTTTGTTTGTTTATCTAATATACACATGGGAAACAATAATTTAAGGCAAAATGGTGTCTACTATTAGTGAAATTACAAAGTGTTCACTTAATCCAGCTGTAGAGGATACTTTGTCTTAAGACAGTTCCTTAAACTAGGCCTATTTTTATTGTAAATTCAACAGTTTTAATTTACAAGAATACTTTCCCTGAAATCTTGCACTATTAATTTCATGTAGTTTATTATAACTGTTGTTCCCATGGAGACAGATTTTTGATACTCATTGCAGAATGTACTCCTACTATTCTGCAAGTTCTTTGAAAATACCCAGTATTAAATACATGGATTTTGTTTTCAAATTCTTTGATAAATGTATTGTGATGGTGATACAATTCAATTTACAAGCAAGCATTAGCTACCTTCTTCCAGACTATATTGCAATGACTACTGCCAAGCATTTAATATATCATTTCTTTTGCTTGCTAAAACAGCATAAGTAAACCCAGTTGTAGGCATAAACACTGAGTTTGAGAGAGTAAGAAATGACCTCTTTACAGGGTATATATCGAAATCTACTTCTACCACAATGTTAAGTTTCAGAGTTAAAATTTACAATTAGTTGATAAAATATGGAAGAGAAGCAAATGTTCCAAATTGTGTTGTCTTTGTTGATGTCTTGAACTCCATAAACCAGAAGAATGAAAAATTCATCGCTGCTAAGATGGAATTAGGCTGTTGGGTTTCAAGGGATGAAAATGGAAATATGTAGGACATAAGTCAGTGACAATTACTTTGGAAATATAAAAGAAAGGCAATGCTGCACTGTTTTCCTTCCCTTTATGTATTTATTGCTTGGTTTTGATATATATAGAAAATGGTTAATAAATTGGAAAGTCAAAACTTCACAGGCCTCTACTTGTTATTTATAGTACATAGAGCTAAACACACTGTTCAGTAAAACTAGGGATCCTCATTCTACAAAGATATTTCTTTGCATTCTTGTATATATTCTTTACTCTGTCTCTGTAACCAACTAACCATATGATTGAAAGTGGACATGAACAGAAATATCTAAAATGAAGATTTGGTTTTCTGTGGTTTTTTTTTTAAATTTATTAGCCTATCACCTTGCATACTGCTGGCACTATTGTAAAGGAAATACATCTAGAACTATGGTATAAGTGATATTTTTAGCAAAGAGCTCAGAGGATAATAATCTCACCCCTTTTCTTATATTTATACAAAAGAAAAAGGTAAAAAAAAAGTAAAATATCAATGTAACTGGATTAAATATAATAATAATGTTTAATATGTCACTGTTGCCAACATGTCATGAACATGTTGCTATCATCAGGCCTTGCAAAGGGATGTGGTGTCTATTTCCTCTGCTGTATGACTTTTGTCTAGACACGACATTTCCTGAACTGAGTATCAATACTTTCATTTCATAAGCATTAGAAACCAGCAAAATCAGCTTAGAAATATGATTTACTCAACAGAGACACCACTAAGGAGAGTACAAACATTACTGGGAGTGAGAGGTTTTATAAAATGTTTTTTCACTGAATGCAAATCTCACGATGACTTCTAAAATTCAGACAAAAATGGCATGTTCTTTGCAGAAAGAATTTCCATCAGGATACATCTCAAAGTGCTCACAAAAAAATGCATGTAGTGCATTTCCCTTATGCTATAAAAAGATTTTCAATCCTTTATTTACACTTTAAAGGGAATTGAGAAAAAAAAAATCTTTCCCAGTACAAGAAAAATACTGCATTGGATAGGTTTCATAGAAATTAACTTGTACCAAATGTAAAATAATCATAATTGGTGTGTTTAGTATTCATAGTGAGAACCACCTGCTTTAAATAGGTTGATATGCAGTTAAATAAGTTTACGTTTTGAGATCTGCAACAGGATTTACCATTATAATTATCCCCCTATCAGAAATACTTGCAAGAAATACTGAAAGCAAGACACTCAGAATCTTGTGCTGAAATTACAACTGAAACACATCTGGGGACAAAAAATACCCCATCTCCACAGCACAAACAGTACCCAAACACCTACGTTGTACATAGGTAGGGTTCTTTTTTAACTTTATATCTCTGTACATAGAAAATTAGACATAAAGCAGAAAAGCCACTAGACATCAGATCAGTGTCTTTTCACCCACTGACTCTCTGTTTATTATATTACTTTTAACATGACTGTATTTTTGGTCTCTCTTCTACTGGACAGCATAATGCAAAGTGTGTCTGCTTCTTTTGTTGGACAGACTAAAAGGAGATTACTAAAAATATGACTTTTGGGGAAGTTCGTATCTGTTCCATATATTACACAGAATAGCTTAAATGAATCTTGATTATGCTTCAGTGTATAAACTAAAAATTGAGCCTGTCAAGGAGTATTTGAATGATTTAAGGTAACACTTCGATTTACTTCACTGAGCTCTATGTTACCTAGTGGAAAGAAACTATTTAGATATTTACAATGTAAACATTTATGTGTGTGTGCATGCTTCTCTGTGTGTGTTTATGTACAGATAGTGTTTATATACAGATAGTGTTTATATCATTGACAAAATATTGTATATGTATTTATTTAGCTGAAAAAATACAGATGCATCTGGATTGTAACAAAATTTCTTTCATAGCTACAATTTGAGAGCCTAAGGAGTAGACTGTTACTACACTTACAGCTATAGGATTAAGTAATGCAACATTTACAATTAATGGCAGTGATTCAGTTTAAGTCTCCTAAATGCAGAAAATTTGATAACTAGCATAAACTACGAATAAGAAGAACATTTTTTTTTCTATATAGACTGCCTCCACAGATGGGAAGTTAACTCTCCTTTAACATTTTTAGTACTATCAAGTAAGAAATATATATTAACCAGAAGTCAACTAAACTAAATTCTAAAATTTCAACACTAGGAATCTGAAGTGGGTTTCAGCTCCAAATCATAAACATATAGATTTAGTTCTAAATGAAATATGTCTCTGTGAGAGAAAGGCAGCTATTCTCATACTATAATCTGTTGATATCTAGGGAAGCATTCAACTGCAGTTAGTATCTTTAGACATTGTTCCTTTGTTTTATCTCTGTCTCTCAGTAGTTAATATAAGTCAACTGTATGAATATTTATCGGCTAAACTTCAGGTGAAACATAGAAAAAATAATCAGGGTGAAGAAAAATACATGTTGCAAATATGTTTACTGTAAGTGATTTCCTCATTTGTTATAAAGTTAATTGGAAGTAATATTTTGAGAGTATAAAAATTATCATCACTTTAATTTTTGTTTTATTTTTCTTCAACTGAAAGCCCTTAAACCAAAATGAAGCCTCAAGTCTGTTTAAAATACATATTGTTTCAGCAGAAGAATTTCTTAAATATGAGAAAATAGACAAAATGTATCTCTTTTCAAATACTTTTTTTTTTTTCTGGAAACATTTCTGTTATTGAGATCTAAAACTGCAAACATTTCTGACTATTTTTTTTAAGTTCTGTTAACTCACTGTTTCTGTGACTCTTTATCACTATTTTTTTGCCATGAAGAAGGTATAGGACATATTCAAACCAGGTCTCAAGATTAGTGGAGAATGTCATCATAAAACCTTTGTATGAACATTTTGTGAAACATCTTGACTTCATTTATTCCAGGATAAATCTATTTACTTTTCAACCAAAATTCTTCAGTAATAAAATATTTTCTAAAATTCTAAAGTTTTCCGGTGAAAATGAAGAAAACAAGCCCTCTGTGACTGTGCAAAACTGTGCTGGCTATTGCAGCGTCTCAGTTTCTGAATCTTTATGCACTTCTTCATATAAGTTCCTAGGTTTTCTTCTGGATTATCTTTACTCATTCTTAACAAAGAGCAGGTTGGCTACTTTGTCCTCTTGACTGAGTACTATCTTGTGGCTATGCTATACTCCATTTAAAGCATGAATTTTAAGCCACACTAATATGCAATTGCATAAATGCGAACACATGGAAATGCTACCTCAGGAGCAATTTCAACTATTAGTCCAAGTGGGGATTAGACACAGCATATTAGCATATGCAGTACTACTAGTCTAATGGAACTGGAATTGCCAATGAACTTTTCAAACTAGTTCTATTGCACATACAAAATAATTGCATATAAATTTTGTTATGTGTTGCTTTGTGCTTTACAGATTTATTTTTAAATAGCTCCTTCCTTAAGCCATTTCTTCTCTCTGAGAAAATTATTATTCCTTCAGGTTTTTTTTTTTCTATGTGTTTAGATTTATGATTTATTTCTTTTCAGTTCTAATAGAACAGCAATTTTCTTCCCAGTTGAGGAAAAAACATACTACTGGGGAAGAGTTTGCTAAATATCTTTTCTGTGTGTTTATTTTCATTATTATTATTCTCACAATCTTCCAAAATAGATATATTTAGATAGGCTTCCACAACAGGCCCATATACAAATACAAGAAAAAAACCCTGTATTTTTTGTCAGAATATATATTTTGTTTCTGTCAGAACACATTTACAAAGTCATAATAGTAAGAGAAACTAGAAAACATTTCATATCAGATCATTTGGAAAAAATATAAATACCACCACTGGAGCAGCGTGAGCTCTTCTTGACATTAAATAGTTTTAGTCCAAAAACATTGAGTCAGAAGGGTAAAGCAGTTTCAACAATTGTCTTTTTGTGCTGGATACTGAGACAGACAGAACAGTTTAGCAAGAGGAATGCACTATCCTGTACCAGTCTTCTACTTTGCCATGTTCAACATCTAATCCCAACATGTGAGCATTTACAGACATGGTAGACTAAACTTAGCTCTTCAGAGTTGGTCTTAAACCTTGCCTTTTACCAATACCAGTGAGTGCTTCACAATATACTATCTTTTAATTTAACTTTAATCTTTTAATTTAACTTTAATAATGATGCCTTGGACAGATGTAGATGTAGCTCACTTAATGTACATTAAAGCAGTGCATGGAAGATGTAGTGGTTGAGAGTTCATCACCCCTCTTTCTCTCCCTCGTGGCTTTTCAGGCATGAACACCATTGCCCTATGATACAAGTGAGGCTACATGTCTATTCAGCCTATTA
>NW_009717364.1:0-4152 GCF_000703405.1 Apaloderma vittatum | reverse complement strand
CACTTATGGTTGGGACCTACATCATCTGTCACAGTTCTTGAGAGTAACTAGAAGAGCAGTAGCTTGTTTACTCTGGGCTTCCCACCAAAAGTCTCACCACATACACCTGAGAGATTAGGAAAAAGCTTCCAATAAAGCACAGGGGGATGTTATTATAGCTCAAACTCTTCAATTACATCATTTTTTGCTGTTGTAATTAAAAAGTTAGATACTGCCCAACAGTAACATTCAATAGTTTCTTATTATCCAAACCACATCCGATAAACAGGAAAAATGAATATTTGGAAAAACTCCAGATTGCCACTGAAACAGACTTGCTCCATGGAAAAGGCTTCTCTCTCGGATTTCTCACTGTAGTTGTATCATAAAACCAGAAAGGAGAGCAGAGTGAACAAAACAAAGCAGTGCAAGACCAATCCCACTGAACCTGGGCACTGCTCAGGCATTAGCACACGACGAGCACATGCTGCCAGATCCAGGCTTGCACAAGCAGCCTCTAGTCCTGCCACCTCAGCCTGCCTGTCCCCAGCACTTGGCTCCTAGTGAATTTTGGAAATGCTTCGTCCAGTTCATCTAAAAAAAAAAAAATTTAAAAAAAAAATTGAAAATCAAATCTGTATGTAACTCCAGCAAACTAAAAACTGGTGGCATATTTTCCAGGTACAACATAAGTCAAATAGGTAGGTTTAATATCTGGGTTGAGCAATGATCCTGAGAAAGCACCCATGCATGCAAAGGAACTTTTATACAGGAAATAATTGACATTTTCTGGGGAAAAAAAAAAAAAAAAGAAGTAAATTATCATACCACCATTAGAGACAAGCAACAGTTTCTTGATCTGAAGACTGATATTCAACATGCCATACCTGTGTGTTTGTCCATCCCTGGTGTTTGGCATTATCTCGTACACCTTTCTGCTATAAAAATAAACCCCACCAATTCACACAGAGTTTGTTCTAAGCAGGTTTGAGAGCCCATTTCCAGGTACTGCACTGATGAAAAAAAAGACAGCACCATTCAGTAAAAAGCCAGGAAGATTCTTTTCAACCACATAGACCACAAACTCAAAAATAAGATTAAAATAAAAGCTTGAGAACGGAAAGCAACTTTGCCATAGGCAAAGCACCAAGCACCAGAGCTCAGCTGCAATGCCTGACATCGTTACTCAGCTGATTTGACATTCAGTCGAGCCAAGTTTGGCAACAAAGATGTCAGAAACCTCCGTCGAGCTGTACCTGGTGAGCCTTTAAGATGGCCCAGCCAAGACCCCAAGCATCACGTCGTGGCAAAGGGCACAGCAGGGCTGGAGCGGCTTTCATGTTGGACAAGGGCATGAAACCCAGGTCACACCCTGAGTGGGTCACTAAACACAGACTTGTACAGACCATCTTCCACTCACTAGAAGGATTCTCACTCCACTAAGAGTCCTGTAAGACTGTCCTCCAAAACGTTCCTGTGTAGTTTTCATGGCATACAATTAGCCTCCCACGTTTAGGACACGCAGCTGCTAACCAAGGTTTTGAATTGCACCTCAGAGGCAGCTCGAAAAGGAATCAAAAAAAAAAAAACAAAGGAGGGGAGGGAAGACTGCAGTTGTACTAAAACCACTAGCTCCTACTCCTCTTAAATAGGATTTTTATCACTGGGGGCTTCTGAACATACATACGAACTGCATTATTAAATTTTAGTTGTTTTCTGTGTTTCTTCTGTTTATCAGATATCCATATGTGGAAGAGATCATTTAAGGAAAGGCTGCTCAAGTACTTTTAACAAAGTATTTGCAGTCCTGCAGACCACTCTTCAAAGTACTCTAAAAATCATGATATATTATCAATAGGCATAAAAGATTCATGCTATTTAAAATAAGAATCATGTAACAAAGTTTGCTTTAAACTTACATGTCAAGGCAAAAAAAATTGTGAAAAGCAACTAGAAGATAGCAAACAACACATAAGAAGCATTTCAGCTACATAAATCCTACAAACCTCAAAACGTGGATTACTCATCCATCAGTATCTACCATTTAGGAAATGTTGAAACAAGGTAAGTTTTATTTTTTTCCAATACCTGCATATAATAATATACAAACATTGAACTCAATTTCATACACTCTCCACAGCAAGACATAATGTCCATCCATATACCACCATAGCTGCAGGAAAGTGAAATTTTGTTACACACTTTTGTAATTTAATTGATTCTTTTGGATAAAGAGGCATAAATTGAAGCTTTCAATTCAATCCTAATTCTACCACATAATTTCAGATCACATATGTACAATCATACTGTAAGCTACAAAAGCATCTGCAGATGTTTTTATTTCACTTATAAAATCATTGAATGGGTTGGAAAGCACCTTAAAGATCATTTAGTTCCAACTCTCCTGCCATAGGCAGGGACACCTTAGTGATTGTTCAAGGGCAATTACACAGCATATTCAAAAGAGAAAGTCTTCCAAAATCCAGAAGGGAAACATGAAGTAATAAGGAAAGGGAAGGAAGGGAAAGGACGCACTAGATGAAAATTAAGAGAAAAAAAAGAAGACTATATACATTGTTCACCTATTTTTTTTGCGGACTCTAACCAAACACCATACCTTAATTTCCCTGCCCACTAAGGGGAGATTGAAAATTGCACACACTCAAGAACTGCAGGGAAATTCTATTTTAAAGCCTCCTTTGAGTACCTATCCATTTTCAAAGCACACAATTTTATTTTTCTGAAATTTCTCAAACGACAGAACCACCAGCAGCTCTAAATACTCTGCCCAACACTATCAAGTAGACTGACAATTTCACCAAAAATACATTCAAATATATGCTCTGCCAGTATCACATGCTTTTACACTGCTGCAGTCCAACACATTGAACAGAACCCAACAAGAACATTAGAAATGCAGTCATATCTTTCAGGACCTCAATCTATTTCTCATACTGCAGGTCTCTCTATCAGCACTGAAACCAGGGCTGGCTGTACTACCCAAGTTAGTACCTGCATGTAAGGAGACTTGAGGCAATAGCTTATCACACAATGGTTTATTCTGCTCCCCTTCTCAGAAAAAAAACGTATTTGGGGCAAAATAAGAATTCCTCCTACAAACAGTTTCAAGGATTTAAATGTAAAATTTTAAAAGAAAAGTAGTTAGCCGAGTCACACCAGCAAACAAAATTCATGCTGAAGTAACTGTGCCACAATTAATACAAGCACGTTTAAAACACAGACAAGACAAGGTGCAGCCAGTCCCATTACAACTGTTCCGTAGGTAATGGCTAAAGCACTTCTAGAATAAAAGCTCATGTACACAGAATCAGATCATGTTTCAGCCATAACTGACCACAGCCTGCTTTAGAAGTTATTTTTACATTTGCTAAATAAACAACACTCAGACTTTTAAAATGCACATTATTTGATTGATAACATACAGAGCACCGCTGTGAGGAGACGGCAAGAGAAAGAAAGGATGTAATTCAAAATTTAGGACCTGTTACAAGAACAACCCGTGCCTCTCCCACTTCTTCTGCTCCCTACTTCCTATTGTTCTGCTGTTCAGCAAGTGGTGCCATGTCATGGACGAGGGAAACCTAAATGACAGTTTGCTAGATCTTTCTTTATAGGCTTTCAGCAGAAATTCATTTAGTCCAGTCATTACCAAGAACCGGTCGCACATAAACCTCCTTCCAGGCATTCTAAAGCCCCCAAAGGACCAGCAGACTTCAGTTCCTGAAGCAGCTGGCAAGAATAACCAAAATGGTGACTGCAAGTAATAAATCAGACAAGAAGGCATTATTAGAAAAGAATAAATAAGCAAATCCTGTTCTACGAAGCCAATGGTCAGGCTGAACGTTGGAAGCGGCTGCTTATTTATTCACAATGAAAATCCCTGAAGTTAAGCGTTTTCCTCAACTATCCAATTTTTAACTCCATCACCTACTCGTACCGAAACAAGGCTCCAGCGTTACCCGGAGTGGATGGGACCGCTCGGAGTCACCGACGGGTACCCAAGCACAGCCCGGACGGCGAAACGCGGCGTTAAACGGCGGGGCAGCGGGAAACGCGGCCCCGAGGGAAGGCGAGGCAGGGCCGGGGAAAGGGCGGCATTAACGCGGGGGGACGGGGCACTCGGGCCCGCGGGGCAGGAGGCGCTGGGCACCG